>NC_080727.1:10272500-10482500 GCF_019097595.1 Hemibagrus wyckioides
GGAACATCTTTAGAGTCTGGTGCACCATGCTAATCTGTATGACATGCATTATACCTGGAATTTATCAAAAGAAATGCTTAAGGAATATCATGATTATTTATAATTGCAGACTGACATTTTTTTACAGGAATAGGGCCCTATTTTAGTAAACATGATGTAAACAAACATAGAACATAAAATTGCAGCATTGGCAGGTCTGGGTTTTGCATACATTCTCCATATTTTCATGATTATAAGCTAAAAGTAAAAATTAGCATAATTTGGAAAAAGGGGTTTATAAGAGGTGTAGATGATATCCAATCAAAGAAACCACTCAAACTATCTTTAAAACTGTGAATGTGCTGGTGGCTCATAATGAGCTATGAAACATTTAGATTTCACTTCAGATTTCAGTGTTATCGGTGAAAAAATATTTTTAAAAATCAGCTGACTGGCATGCAATGTCTTCATTCATTTCAATCAAGTGTTCTAAGCATTTTATTGATTCTATGTTCATATTTGTTGCACTATGCATATTTTTGCAGTTTATATCTTGCCCTTATGTAGAATTTTTGTACTGAGGAACAGTGACATTAATTACATTTTGCAGTTGTGTTTACATCAAGAGGATGTAATTTTTCTGCACAGTTACTGCAATTTGCATGTGCTTTTTATTCATAAAATACAATTCAGTTAGGGGAAGTTTCCCACAGAACACAGACTGAGAAAAAACATCCTGGGTACAGTCCAGTCTTAGAGAGAGAGAGAGAAAGAGAGCAAGAGATGTCTGTGGAAGCCATGGTTTAATTGCTTATGGTGACATGGCTCCAAACTGGCTTTCCTTGCACTGACGTCATCCTGTTAAGGAGGCCTTTTCACTCTTTCTTTCCTCCTTTTCCGTTCTGTTGGACAGAACACACTGACAACATGGACTCCAGCCCTGTTTGGGCTTAACAAAAGCTCTCCCATTCCAGCACTCACTACATGACTAACAATTTTTCTCTCTCACATGCAGTGTGAAATTGGCTGGTAGCTCCAGCACATTTGATTTAAAATGAAACAGCAAATACTCGGTTAGGACAGAATGTGATCTTTAATTACATCATTAAAGACATAATTTAAACAGTATGTACATTTCTATTGAATGAGCTCAGAAAAAAACTATTTTTCTAAATGTGGTAATAAAACTAAATTATGCTAAATAAAATTGCTTTTTTTAAAGAAACTGCTATTTCCTCAAATGACTAAATAATTATGTAACCTATAAACCATTAGATGCTGGGTGCCTTCCCTGGTGGTGTTCTGCCAGACCTTGTATTGTGCATCTGGTGAGTGAAATGTAGCACCACTGAATATATAGTAGGTTGGATAGATTTTAATAAGTTTAGTAGGTTTAATAATTCAAATTCTGGTGATATTTAAATATGAAACCTACTCGTTTCCACTCCTACAAAAACTACATCCACCAACCACACTCCAGTCCTTACCTTTATTTTTACCCTCCCAGTCCATTACCAACATTCTCTCACAGCTGTGTACCACTTGTACTCGAACTTCATGCACAACTGTGTGGCCACACACAGGACAAGTAGTGTATCTAACTTCTCACAGAGAAGATGTAAGCAAATTTTTTTCCTTGGACATCAAATGGATAGTATCATCTCCCTAAAAGCTGACAAAAAAAGACTGGAGGTTGATTTTAGCACATATGACCATGCACAGCCTTTCCAGTAAATCAAACATTGATGAACCACTGATGCACTGGTAGGGTTACTGGTAGGGTATCAGGGGTCAAATATCTCAGATGCCCTCATTTGTTCTACAAAGACCATTTTTACGAAAATGCAACATAGACCAGAAGCAACTGGGTAAAAAATACATTTTTCAAAATTACTGCTAGATGTAGCTGGTTGAACCACACATGAAAGCAACACATTATACATTTGTGAAGTGTGTGTGTGTGTGTGCACCAAATGATTGCACATTCAGACTGTGTTAATGCAGAATCCATATGTTCTCTTTCCCCTTCACCACTTCCTTTTGCCAATTGTTCACTTTCCCTCTTTATTCTTTTAGATGTTTTACTTTCTTTCCTTATTGCTTCTTTCTTAATTTTTTTGGTCTTTTATTCAACTGTTCCAACTTGCCCTTCACTTCAAGAACTACCTAATTTAGTCAGGGTGTGTATATGTGAGTGTTTGTTACATGGAGAGTGTGCAAGAGTATGTTTAGAGAGACTGTGTGTCATCACTGCATTAGCTTGAGGCAGCTGTGTTCAGAGTTTCCGAGCATTTGCTGCCAAACAGTAACAAGACATTAACCATGCATAACACTCCAGGACTGTCTGGCAGTGAACTTATCTACAAAATGAGGGTGAAAAAGAAGGGAATAGAAAGAGAGAGGGATCTTTGTTGGATCTTTGTATTCATTTAGTGAGGTCATTGTTTTATAGTTGGGTCTGCAAATCTTAGATGTTTTATGCTAGTTATAATAAGATATATATATATGCTTTTTATGAATATTGCATGTCTCTGGATTTAAATTAAAATTCATGCAGATCTCAGGATCACTTTAGTACTATCCACTTGTGTCATGCAATGTTTAATTTCATTTAATAAATGAAATGAAATGGAAAAAGTTTATAAATCAATTAAGGATATGAAAAAAAAATGGAAAGGTTTCCATTCCATTCTATGAATGGAATTCATGGAAAGCAATATTTCAATTAAATGATGACATCAAAAACCGCATACTGTCATCTTGATAACATGCCAAAATCCTGAATTTTTACAAACTTTTTTGAAATTATAAAAAGTTCATTAGATTTCATTTGATTTGTTTAATTTCAAGATTTAAATCATCCAGGGTGTATGAAGTCCTTCAAATTGTAATGATGCTCTATTGGGTATAGTATTGACACACTAGACTGCACAGTAGAAAGCAGTTTTAGACATAACCCATGACTGTGTGAACCATGAAGTGTGTTTTGCTGGTGCACTTTTAATGATACCAGCTTGTTGCTTTACTTCAGAATATCCATAACCACAGATTGTATAAACGCAGCAACTCACATTGTAAGTTTCCTACTTTCCTGACTTATTGATTCCTTATTCTCTTTCTCTTTTTATTTCTTCTGGCTGGAAAAAATGCCTCTTAGTCATTCTTTGCACTAGTTAAGATTTATCACTCCTCATGGAGGGAATGCAGTGGTGGGGGTTGGGATGGGGGTGGGGGGTGGGGGGGTGTCTGTGCAAGAAAGAGACAGTGAGTTAAAGTACGTGTTCGTCTCACCAATGAGTATGAGCAGAATTCCTCTGTCTGCTTTCCTGTGGTGCAAGAATCCCATATGTGTGTGTGTGTGTTTGTGTGTGTGTGTGTGTGTGTGTGTGTGCGTGTTAAGAAGGAGTGTAGTTGCCTTCTAATGTGCCCAGAATGAAATAGGAAGTCTACTGAAACATTGAGTCAGCACTATTCCATTCAGTTTTTTCCTGAATCTTGAGACTAGTTTTAAAAAGAGAGTCTTGTGTAGGAGATTCATTGTGTTCCAGAAGATTTTTGTCTACCTCTGGGAAAACACTCTCCATTCGCATGTCTGGTGGACAGTGGTGACTCAAACAGTTAAGGCTCCAATAACCCTATTGATTGGAAGGTCGGGGGCTCACCACCAAGCTGCCCCTGCTGCAATTACCAACCATTGAGCAAGGCCGTTAACCCTACAATATGGGGGCATTGTATCATAGCTGACCCTGCACTCTGAACCCAACTTAGTAAGCTGGTATATGCTGGAATAAAGAAAAGAATTCCACTGTGCTGTGATGTATATCTGACAAATAATGGCTTCTTTTCTAAAAAAAAAAAAATGCCTAATGATATTGTTTAACTACATGTTCTGTATGTATGACATTCTCCATACACCATTCCTGAAAGTGACACAAGACAAATATCTCCCAGAACATTAAAGTCCATACATAACTGTATTGTGGAATGAGTTATATTTATTTATTTTGTTTGTTTAAATAATGGACCTGATAAGCCATGTGTGTTTACCAGCATCTTTCTATATTCATTAATAAAATCAAGAACTCAGCTACTAATATGAAATGATTAATATGTTTATAGTATTTAAATTGCATTAATGGTAAATTAAAAAACAATCACACACTTGAGTTCAGTTATTCAGAAATTGTTAGTGACAGGTTCTTATTTAAATGATGCATATAGTTTGGCAGAAGTGCTAGCTCAGTGGTTAAGATGTTGGACTATTTGAATCCTTTTGAATATCGCATTACAGCTTTAATGTTATAAGAACCTACATAATAGCCTTCTGTGAAAGCTTTCCACTAGATTTTAAAATGTGTATGTGGGAATGTGTGCCATTTTGCAGTGGCGGGCCGTGCATTTCACACCTAGGCCTTCACTGGTGTCCTTCCTGAATTAATCCACCTCTATACCATTATTATGATGCCACCATGAGTGTTGCTAGGCCATTTTCTACTCAGCCCTCCTAAAATTCTTCGATTCTCCATAAACTGTACACAAATTAGCGATCGCCTCAGTCCCTTTAAATTTCATATGAAAACGGTGGCAGACTTCAGCTCTTCCCTGTCTTTCAGTGCGTTCTTCAATCCACAGACCGCATCATCGCAGAGTAAGGATCAGAGGACAAGTGTGTGTGTGTGTGTGTGATCAGGAAGACACGTATTTCGCTTGTTCAGTACTCAAATGTTATACACATCTATGCAATACAGTGGAAAGTTTACCATCCTACCCTGTTAGTCAAACCTTTTATTTTATTTTATTTTATTTTATTTTATTTTATTTTATTTTATTTTATTTTTTTACTATTATACCCTCATTGGGGGCTAAGCCCCCCTTAAATGAAGACTTGCCCCTGGACGCCACAGCAATAGATCAACCGTTAAATAACAAAGTAAAAAAGAAATTAGGCTACAGTATTTCACACGTCTCAAGGAATAGTCCAATTTATTACGGTTACTTTTCTCAAAAAAGACATTCTTGATGACGTATGCAGCAAACTGCAATCTCCAGAGGACGCAGCATCCGAAATGAGACTCAGCGAATATAGCAACAATGTATTTGTGTGGTTCGCTGCCTCTGACTACTCCAATTATCCAATCAAAGGACAGGAAATTGCTGACGTAATTGTATGCCTGCTAGATGGCCCCAGTGATGCCAACTCAAAATCTGATTGGTTAAGGTAACAATTTCATTGACTCAAAATTTGTTCTGGGAAGGTGAGCAGGTGGGTGTAATGGTCAGGTGTCCACAACCCTTATATAGTGCATATACATCAGAATACACATTTCTCAGCATCATAGGCATCATCAGGTGTCAGCGCTTTTATAGCTCTGTTGTTCATTTCTGTATGACTGATTAATTAATAAATAAATTTCTGATTCAGATTGTTGTATCTGTTTCTTTTCTTTACATCCAGTCCTACTTAGACACCACATAGCACACTCCAGTCTGCCCTTTTCTAATCCTCGTAAATCTATGTAATCAGTCACAGTAATGGCCTCAGAAGTACAACCAATCAGAGGATCTTATTTAGATGCAGTCATTTTATTGCCTCTAGTAGAGAAAAAAGTGTAATTTTTTTACTGACAGAAGAAAAAAGTGAAAGTCTACAGTATCCAGATGAGATTACCTACTAAAACATGGTGGTGAGTATTAGGCAGATGTGGGAAATCAAAATTCCCTCAGGGGCCACACCAAGTGATTCCAATTCTCAGGGCAGGGTGGAGAATTGCCCCTAGACCTGAGTGAGGAGGTTCCTCCTGACAAAAGCACCATACTTATAGGTTCACAAGCTAGACTCAGTTGGGCCAGTGAGAAGCAAACCAGTAACAGGTGGACTTGGTCATGGTGTACCCTGGCTAGGACCCCTGTCAGCAGAGCTACAGTATCTGAGAAAGCATATAGTTTGCAGCATGGCCAAAACTGCCATATGCATTCTACCACCTATGGGTGGAAATGTCATTTCCCAGGCCTCAGCCCCTGTCTCAGCAGGAAGCTGCTTATCAAATATGCACTCTGGTGTGTAAATTGCTCTCAGAAAGAGAAATCTTATCTCCACCTAAGGCAAGATCTGGTGTGCCAACCTGAACAGGGGGCGTGAACACAGACTGCTCTAGAAACACAGCCCCCATCTTCAGGCAATCTGTGTGCCATGAGAGACAGGAACCCTCCCCAAACAGAGAAGGTGGCATCCATTGAAAGACACTTGCAGCTGTCAGACCTGCCCCAGTGCTGGCTGCCCAGATTTTTTCACACTTTGTGCTGCAACACTAGGCTTCTTTTTCTGCCTCAGCAGGCCAGGCTGGGGCCAGTGGCTACTGGTTGATAGCCCTAGCTCCTCACTCTGGTGAGGGAAGAGCAGGCCCAAGAGAAATGGAAGCATCTAAAAGAATAGTTTGTCCCTTTCTCTTATTTCTGTCAGATTGTCTCTCCATGGCAACCAATGTAGCCATGGAATGACGAATAGCATGCACCATCTGCTTTGTGGTACAGATGAACAAATCTGAAAAGAAAAATGGCCAAAAAAGAGTTATACACCCTTGGCGTACTGAAGTTTTTGTCTGACCCAGCTGAAGTTCACAGGAAAGCAGGCAGTTTTTACAAAGAGCTGTATAAGAGTGAACTAGCACACAGGCCGGCCACAGACAAAGTCTTTCCTCAGCACTCACTCCAAGTGTCTGTGGAGGCCAATGACAAAATCTGCAGAGCACTGATACCAGTGGACTTCTAAAAGCTTTTCAGGCCAAAGGTGGGTGCAGATCCACTAGCGGTAATGAATGAAAGTTACCCATTGGGCGACTAGCACTGAGCTGCCAAGGAGCAATCCTCACTCTGTTGCAGAAAAAAGGAGACCAAAGGGACATTATGAATTGGAGGCCTGTGTTGCTACTCTGCAGTGATTATAAACTGCTCTCCAAAGCACTAGCCAATAGATTAAACAAATTGCTAGAACAGGTCATCCACCCTGACATGTCATACTGTGTGCCTGGTAGGCAGATTATTGATAACATACACAATATTGCCAAAAGTATTCGCTCACCCATCCAAATAATCAGAATCAGGTGTTCCAATCACTTCCATGGCCACAGGTGTATAAAATCAAGCACCTAGGCATGCAGACTGTTTTTACAAACATTTGTGAAAGAATGGGTCGCTCTCAGGAGCTCAGTGAGTTCCAGCGTGGAACTGTGATAGGATGCCACCTGTGCAACAAATCCAGTCGTGAAATTTCCTTGCTCCTAAATATTCCACAGTCAACTGTCAGCTGTATTATAAGAACGTGGAAGTGTTTGGGAACGACAGCAACTCAGCCACGAAGTGGTAGGCCACGTAAACTGACGGAGCGGGGTCAGCGGATGCTGAGGCGCATAGTGCGAAGAGGTCGCCAACTTTCTGCAGAGTCAATCGCTACAGACCTCCAAACTTCATGTGGCCTTCAGATTAGCTCAAGAACAGTCCGCAGAGAGCTTCATGGAATGGGTTTCCATGGCCGAGCAGCTGCATCCAAGCCATACATCACCAAGTGCAATGCAAAGCGTCGGATGCAGTGGTGTAAAGCACGCCGCCACTGGACTCTAGAGCAGTGGAGACGCGTTCTCTGGAGTGACCAATCGTGCTTCTCCATCTGGCAATCTGATGGACGAGTCTGGGTTTGGCGGTTGCCAGGAGAACGGTACTTGTCTGACTGCATTGTGCCAAGTGTAAAGTTTGGTGGAGGGGGGATTATGGTGTGGGGTTGTGTTTCAGGAGCTGGGCTTGGCCCCTTAGTTCCAGTGAAAGGAACTCTGAATGCTTCAGCATACCAAGACATTTTGGACAATACCATGCTCCCAACTTTGTGGGAACAGTTTGGAGCTGGCCCCTTCCTCTTCCAACATGACTGTGCACCAGTGACCAAAGCAAGGTCCATAAAGACATGGATGACAGAGTCTGGTGTGGATGAACTTGACTGGCCTGCACAGAGTCCTGACCTCAACCCGATAGAACACCTTTGGGATGAATTAGAGCAGAGACTGAGAGCCAGACCTTCTCGTCCAACATCAGTGTGTGACCTCACAAATGCGCTTCTGGAAGAATGGTCAAAAATTCCCATAAACACACTCCTAAACCTTGTGGACAGCCTTCCCAGAAGAGTTGAAGCTGTTATAGCTGCAAAGGGTGGACCGACGTCATATTGAACCCTATGGATTAGGAATGGGATGTCACTTAAGTTCATATGCGAGTCAAGGCAGGTGAGCGAATACTTTTGGCAATATAGTGTATCTTTTGTTAGAGATATGTTACATATTTACAAACTTTTAAATCTGAATGTAGGCCTAGTGTCAATACATCAAGAGAAAGCCTTTGATTGTGTCGAACACCAGTATTTGTGGGATGTTTTAGCAGCTTTTAGTTTCCACCCAATTTTATTGGCAAAATAAAAAGCTCTGTACTGTGATGTTGAGGGTCTGTTGAAGGTAAATTGTGAATTGTGTGCTCTTTTTAGTGTGGAAAGGGGGGTCCGGCAAGGATGTCCATTGTCTGGCATACTGTACACCATTGCAATTGAACCTCTGTTAAACAAACTGAGAACTGAACTTGATGGTTTGCGCGTTCCAGGGTGTAATACTGTGTTTAAGTTGTTAGTTTACACCAATGACGTTATTGTTCTAATTAGCGGACAGAGAAATGCTAATGTTATGTTAAACATACTTGACAAGTTTGCAAGGGTTAACTGGTAAAAACTAAAGCCATTTTAGCTGGGGGGTGGGCACAAAGAGGACCAAGACTGCCAATTGGCTTAACCTGGGCCAGAGGGGGGCTTAAATATCTTGGTGTTTTTTTTAGGGGATGACTCGACCATAAAGAATAATTTTGATGGGATAATTGAAAAGTTTAAAGGCCGTCTTAGTAATTGGAATGTTTTGATTCCAAAATTGTCATATACAGTGCACATATTGATTATCAATAATTTCATACAATCTTCTCTCTGACACTGATTAGTATTGGGGGATCCCCACCAGGTTTTTTTAGGAGAAATTCAGTCCATCTAGTTGATTTCTTCTGGGATAATTTACACTGGGTACGACAGAGTGTTTTATACTCATCCACAGACGTATACATGTACAAAGTAGATTAGCAGCATTTTGACTTCAGTTTGCACAGAAATTTCTTTCTGGCTGTATAGACTCAAACTGGAAGGCTGCCACTGCTGTCATTTTGTGGAACTTTGAGGGGCTGGGCCTTGACAAGTCCTTGTTCTGGATGAGCCCTCAAAAAACCAAACTCACAAGACTGCCTTCTTTTTATCGTAACATGTTCAAAGTCTGGTCAATTTTCAAGATACACAGAACTGCAACCTCCTTACACTGGCTGCTGTAGGAACCACTGATCCTTACATTGAGAATGGAACTGTCACATCAAGGGACTTGCCCTCACACAGGTACTCCTCAAAACACATTTGACTACACTAGGGGACGTAGTATGACTAGCTGGACCTAATATTTCAACCAAGGCAGTAAAAATGAAGTCGACTCGAACGTGGGCCTAGCTATTGATGAACATTTTGAGAAGGCATGGTGTCAAAAGGGAGTCTTATGTGAGTAGAGTTGGCTTTTGCAGACGCTTTAATGTGATTAAATAATCTTGATTATTGTCTGAACAGTGTGCTTACAGAAAATGTGTAATAAAGGTATTTTAAAAATCAATCAAACTCTCTCTCTCTCTCTCTCTCTCTCTCTCTCTGTCTGTCTTTCTCTCTCTCTGTGTGTGTTGAGCTACATTTGCTACTTCTGAGCTCCCAGTGTTCTGAGTTCCAAGTGTGACCATCTTTCTCTTCGGACTTGCCTAATCCATCCTGATGCTTTACTTCTGGTTGGAGTCTTGTTGATTGGTAGTGCTCACTGCGGCTGGTGATGGGTCCATGTAAAAATTGTGATGGCACAATTAGTACCTACCATGGTAGGAAGGACAACCTGTGACCTGGCAACAGGGTCATGGGCACCCAAGGCTCATTGATGCCCATGTGAAGTGAATGCTAGCCTGTCTGGTATAAGAACATATGGACAGCTAGTTATGTGTGTGTCATTTACCTGTGGGACGAGCTGGGACCAGAGGTAGTGTAATGCTCTGGGCAATGTTCTGCTAGGAAACCTTGGGTTCAGTCATTCATGTGGCTATTACATTGACATATATTTAAAAGCCCTGAGTAGGGGGGATGGAATTGAGGATGCTAAACTATATCACACTTTACAGTGTGAATCTTTCACTTTTCAGCGTTTAACACACATATGAATGCTCACATCCTTGCATGCTCAGCTCTCTCTCCTCACTCTGCTCACTTTTCCCTCCTTTTATCTCTGCCTGCATTCACTGTGTGAGACAGAGCACATCATTAGCTCTGTGAAAACAAAGTCACAGCAGTCTCTAAACTCTCGACATGTGGTCCATGTTTGCTGCTTTTTATGCCAATCCAATGTTTCTTTGGTAAAAGCTATGTTCTGCCTTCAGAGCAGACATTGCAATTTAAACTTATGCCCTTTGGTTTTCTCTTAGCACCACAGGTGTTTTTGATATTGATGGCCTTGTCTCCTTTGATGGCCACTGGAATTGTTATGTTGCTACTGAGCTATTGATTGTCAGGAGTTGGCATGCAGAGGGATGTGAGGTGTATTGTTAAATATATTAATATCTTATTTTTGCTGACAACTTTATATTGCAACTGCAAATACAAAGAAATAGGCTTTGGGAATCCAAAGAACGTGTCTGAAACCTGTGTGAACACACGACACGCCAATTTCATTGGCTAAAAGAGGTCAGGTGATATAGCAATGCACATGAGCAAGACTATAAAAGGGCATCTACGTCACATATCACCAGATTCTAATAGAAGACATCAGGTATTCCCTTTGTGTGGCAAGTGTTGCAGCATCTCATTCCTTTCTCAGCAAACCAAGTTACATATGTTTTCACTTTCAAGGAATCTCTATGGGAACACCAATACCAACACTGCAACACAAGAAAAATTGCTTGCCCCGCAGGGCCGTGTGAAATGGCACAGGCAATTGCTAGGTGTGGACAAGACCGGTAGACTTGAATACAGTCTAAATTGTATTCAATTATAAACTTTATGCATGCCAAGCTTATGTTCCCAATAGGGCGCATTATCGCATTACTTGCCACGGTGCTCACAGGAACCGGAAAAGAAATAGAACCGGCGGATAGAGAGAGAGAGAGAGAGAGAGAGAGAGAGAGAGAGAGAGAGAGTGGGTTAACGAGCGTTAACTCATGACAATCATGCGATTAATCGCGATCAAAAATTTTAGTCTTTGCCCAGCCCTAGTTCCCAGCCAAGGTTCTGTTTTAGGCACACTGCTTTTCTCCTTATATATGCTACCCCTTGGTGCAATTATTCATAAACATTGTATTAGCTTCCACTGTTATGCTGATGACACACAGCTATATGTTTTAGCTAAATCAGATGAGAGACACCAGCTAATTAAGATTCAAGAATCTGTGAAGGACAGTAGACAGTGGTTGCTCACTAACTTCCTCCTGCTTAACTCTGACAAGACAGAAGAGCTCATACTAGGACCACATGTAGCCAGAAGTAAGCTTTCTGATTACAGACTAACTCTGGATGGTCTTTCTGTTTCCTCATGTTCAGCAGCAAAATAGCTTAGTGTGATTATTGACTCTGGTCTTTTATTTGAAGCTCATGTAGATAATATCACTAGAGTAGCCTTCTTTCAGTTACAGAAAAATTGCTAAAACAATAAATATGATGTCAGAAATACTCATTCATGCGTTTGTTACTTCTAGGTTGGACTACTGTAATGCCTTACTGTCTGGATGTTCCAGTGGGAGCATAAACAATCTCCAGTTAGTCCAGAATGCAGCTTCTAGAGTCCTAACTAGAACCAGGAGATATGAAAGCATCCCTGCAATATTATCCACACTGCACTGGCTCCCATTCAAATTTCACATTGATTATAAATACTATTACTGACCTATAAAGCACCACAGCACCTGAGCATTGTTTTTTTTTTTTTATGATGCACCACACCTACTTCGCTTAAAAGGTGCAGGCTATTTGGTAGTACCACAAGTAGCAGGATACAGCTTTTTCTTACAAAGCCCCACAGTTATGGAATGGCATCCAATTAGTTTTCAGGACAGTCTCAGTGTTTAAGTCCAGGCTAAAAATACATTTGCTTAATGAAGCTTTTAATGTATATATTTTCTTAGATAAAGGAGCAGATCTGGAAGGTTCATGGGCATAGAGTGTTTGGTACTAGGATGTTTGGATGTCACCTTACTACCCTTGCAAGTTGCACAAGTTTGCTGACTGTGAAGTGGTTGGTTGCTTTATGTCCTGGGAAGCCTTCATGTCTGTCATCTTCTGGCTCTCCCCTTTAAGGTTCAAGATTCAAGAAGCTTTATTGTCATTTTAACCACATATAGATGATGCAGTACATAGTGAAATGAAACAACGTTTCTCCAGGACCTGGTGCTACATAAAAATACAACATAAAGTTCAAACACAAAAAACAACAACACAGAGCTAGGACCGAAGTTTGTCCTAGCCACATAAAGTGCAAAGTGTGCAACTAGGTGCAAAAAGAGCAAAGACAAGACAGTGCAAAAACAATAAAAGTGTGTGTGTGTGTGTGTGAGAGAGAGAGAGAGAGAGAGAGAGAGAGAGACAAAGAGTTTTGTACAGTTCAGTCCTGGGTGTGTGTGTGTGTGTGTGAGTGAGAGAGGTGTGTTGGGGAGACTGATGGCTTGAGAAAAGAAACTGTTACACAGTCTGGTTGTGAGGGCCCAAATGCTCCAGTAACTCTTTCCAGATGGCAGGAGGGTGAAGAGTGTGTGTGAGGGGTGTGTGGGGTCATCTACAATGCTGTTGGCTTTGCGGATGCAGCGTGTAGTATAATCGTCTGTGATAGAGGGGAGAGAGACTCTGATGATCTTTTCAGCTGTCCTCACTATCCACTGAAGGGTCTTGCAAACCAGGCAGTTCCCAAACCAGGCAGTGATGCAGCTGCTCAGGCCACTCTTGATGGTCCCTCTGTAGAACACAGTCTGGATGGGGGAAGGGAGATGGGCTTTCCTCAGCCTTCTCAGGAAGTAGAGGCGCTGCTGGGCTTTCTTGGTGATGGAGTTGGTGTTGAGTGACCAGGTGAAGTTCTCTGCCAGATGAACACCAAGGAATTTGGTGCTGTTGACAATCTCCACAGAGAATCCATCAATGAACTGCGGAGAATGGTCACTCTGTGCTCTCCTGAAGTCAACAAACATCTCTTTAGTCTTGTCGACGTTCAGAGACAGGTTGTTGGCTCTACACCAGGCTGTTAGTTGTTGCACCTCCTCTCTGTATGCTGACTCGTTGTTCTTGCTGATGAGACCACCACGGTCGTGTCATCAATGACTTAATGATATGGTTGTAGCTGTGCATTGCTGCACAGTCATGAGTCAGCAAAGTGAACAGCAGTGGGCTGAGCACACAGCCCTGAGGAGCTGCAGTGCTCAGTGTGGTGGTGCTGGAGATGCTGTTCCCGATCTGGACTGACTGGGGTCACCCAGTCAGGAAATCCAGGATCCAGTTGCAGAGAGAGGTGTTCAGACCCAGCAGGCTCAGCTTCTCAATCAGCTGCTGAGGGATGATTGTGTTGAATGCTGAACTGAAATCTATGAATAGCATTCGTACGTATGAGTCCTTACAGTCCAGGTGTGTGAGGGCCAGATGGAGGGTTGTGGTGATAGCATCGTCCGTGGAGCGGTTAGGACGATACACAAACTGTGTGACTTGATATGCTTCATGACGAGCCTCTCAAAGCATTTCATCACGATTGGTGTGAGTACGATGGGACAATATTCATTGAGGGAGGAATCCATAGACTTCTTAGGCACAGGGACGATAGTCGTTGTCTTGAGGCACGTTGGGACGATGGAGCTGCTCAGCGAGATGTTGAAGATGTCAGTGAAGACATCTGCTAGCTGCTCTGCACACTCCCTGTGCACTCTGCCAGGAATGTTGTCTGAGCCAGCAGACTTCCCTGAGTTAACTCTGCATAGAGTTCTCTTCACATCAGCTGTGGTGAGACAGAGCACGTGGTCATCTGGAGGAGGGATGGTCTTCCTCGCTGTTATGTTGTTCAGTGCCTCAAACCGAGCATATAAGTCATTCAGCGTGTCTGGGAGGGAGGCATCACTGTCACAGGCAGGTGATGTTGTCCTGTAGTTGGGGATCGCCTGAATGTCCTGCCACATGCTCCGGGAGTTTCCGCTGTTCTGGAAGTGGGCGTGGATTCTCTGGGCGTGTGCGTGCTTCGCCTCTCTGATGGCTCAGGATAGTTTGGCCCTTGCTGTTTTTAAGGCCGCCCTGTCCCCTGCTTTGAAGGCAGCGTCTCTCAACTTCAGGAGAGCATGCACTCTTGCAGTCATCCTTGGCTTCTGGTTGGAGCGTGTGGTGATGGTCTTGGTGACAGTCACGTCATCTATGCACTTCCCGATGTAGCCGGTCAATGATGCCGTGTATTTCTCCAAGTCGATAGAGTCGCCGTTGGTTGCAGCATCCCTAAACATGTTCCAGTCAGTGCACTCAAAACAGTCCTGGAGAGCAGAGATGGCTCCTGCTGGCCAGGTTTTAACCTGTTTATGAACCGGTTTAGAGTGTCTGATGAGTGGTCTGTATGCTGGAATCAAAATAACAGAGATGTGGTCTGAGTAGCCGAGCTGGGGGCGGGGCTCTGCACGATATGCGCCGGGAATGTTTGTGTAAACAAAATCCAGTGTGTTCACCCCTCTTGTCGCAAAGTCCACATGCTGATGGAATTTAGGGAGCACTCTTTTGAGATTTGCATGATTGAAATCTCCCACGATAATAAACAGTCTGTCAGGGTGAGCATTCTGCAGCTCTCTAATAGCTCCGTACAGCTCACACAGAGCCTCCTTAGCATTAGCGCTAGGGGGAATGTATACTCCGAAAATGAAAGGTCTGCATCTGACAGTCACAAACTCCACTAGCGATGGACAGTAATTAGACACAAGCACAGAGTCCTTACACCATTCCATGTTGAAGTAAACACACACAGTCTTACTGCACAGAGCTGCATTCCTGTCGGCACTAAACACATTTAGGTGAATGGCGGCATCCAGAG
The DNA here is from genome assembly GCF_019097595.1 of Hemibagrus wyckioides. Classification (NCBI taxonomy): domain Eukaryota; kingdom Metazoa; phylum Chordata; class Actinopteri; order Siluriformes; family Bagridae; genus Hemibagrus; species Hemibagrus wyckioides. The sequence continues at coordinate 10,287,659 of NC_080727.1, forward strand.
CTCTGTCGGTTAGCCACGTCTCCATAAAAACAAAGACGCAGCAGTCTCTTTACTCATGCTGTGTAGTTCACTGGAGTCGGATGTAGTCCAGTTTATTGTCCAGTGAGCAGACAGTGCCAGCTAGGGTTTGTAATTAGCCTAGCATGGACACCCGCCCGTTTTCCGCACTTCTGCTTCTTCGAGCACCGCTTGCAACGTCCTCTCTCCCGGTCACTGGCATCAGGCGACACTGCGGACTGAAGGCCTGGTCTACGCAGTAAGCCGAGGTCACGAAGTTTACCGAGTACTTCATCATGCAGGTTAGTAACTGCATGATTTCTGAGCTGTAGTATTGTCTGGTGGTCATATACATGAACACCACTGTCTTTGGTGTCCATGCACCTTGAAATTCGGGCAAAAACAAAGAGATAGCACCATTTTGGTTCCGGAGTGACCGCTGCATGCTACTGCTGCGCCGCCATCTTGGAACTTCTTTAGTTATGCTGTCATAGCTAGTCTTGCCAGAATCCCTGCCTGCACTTTGCACATAATCTACATTGTCTTTAAATATCACATGATCACAAGCATACCTAATATTTTTCGCTCTCTTTCTTTTCTCACTCTCTGTCTGTGTCTGTCGAGCTATATGTCCCACTCCTGGGCCACCAGTGTGACCATTTCTTTCTAGACCTGCTTGATCCATCCAGACACTGTACCCCTGGTTGGAGTCTTGTTGCTTGGTGGTGCTCACTGCTGCTGGGGATTGATCTGCATGGACAGCCTGTGACCCAGGGAACTGCTTTGAGTAGAACCACGTGAACTACACTCCTAGTGGTGTGGGCTCTGGTACCCAGAGATGAAACCATTCATAGGGCCCCACTTCGTAGGGCGGGGTGATGGTATAAACCAGTGAGAGAGGTGTTGTATGGCAGACTTAAGCACCTTAACTGGGCACAGTAGGTGCATGTTTTTTTGAGCCAGACACTTATGAGGTTGAGGGCACCTATTTTGCACCAGTCTAGGGTGCAAAATAGCTTCCCAGGAGTCTGCACCATGGCCTTCAGCCCCAGAGGAACTGGAGGAGTGAGGCAAACCATTGGGGCCAATGGGTCGACTCCTCTGAGGCAATCAAACACCACCCTCACTTCAGCTTATATGCTATGAAAGTTGAGGGTCTCCCCAAGGCCATGGGCTGGGCAACAATCGAGAGCCACACCCCAGCCAAAGAGAGAGGTGCCTGTCAGAAGTGTTCTGCAAGGTTAAAATCAGGGTCTTCCACAAATAAATGGTACATTGCACATAATCATCCCCTGCATGGACAATACAGATGGTGATAACATATGCACTTGAGCATAGTTTTTTTACATGGACATGTAAACTACATGTTAGCCCTTCAGAGGCAGGAGAAAGTGCTTCAAAGCTAGAAATGCAGCTGTTATTTCCAGGCAAATTATGTTGCATGAAAGTTGAGGGCCATATTCTGTGTGGGGGTGGCCATTGAAAAACACACTTCAGCCCACGAGAGAGGCGCCTGTCAAAAGTGTTTTGCAATGGCAACACACCCAGAGAGTGGGAACCAAGGTAGGAAACTGGGGTCTTTTCCACAAACCAAGGGTATGAAGCCCACAGCGCATAACCCTTATAACACTGAGCAGACAGTTTTGAATGTTAAAGCCTCTGCTCCTGAGCCAGAAGTAAAACAGTTTCATTTGCAGAAGACCCAAGGGGATAATGTTGGCTGCTGCTGCCATGAGACCCAATAGCCTCTGAGCAAAGGACAGATAAATCTTGTACTAGCTTTTAGTGGTGAGGATCAATTGAGCCTGCATCATAGTCAACATAGTTTTATTCCCAGTCAGCATGTATATACTTAGTAGCTTTTTCATTTTTTTTGGTTTTGTTTTGTACGTACAGTTTTAGTTGTCCTTTTGCACCTTACTCAATAAATGTTTGCATCTGTATCCACTACTTTTAACAGTGCATGACAGAATGAATGATCTATTATGTAAATGTAAATCTCCTGGACCAACTCATGGCTGGGCCCAAGGTCAGCACGTCCTCTGGGAATTTTTGTTGATGGAGCTCCCATCCTGGCTGGAGTCATCAGACACCCTCCCAGCCCTATTTGGGTTTTGCTCTTTAATGTGGGTGGGAATGACCTAGTGGATCATAATCTGGTCCTCTTCCATGAAAATCACATTGGTTTTATACAATATCAAGTCTTTAATCTTGGCTCCTGTAGCATGTGCAGCTGTACAATCCCCTGTGATTACTCTTCCATGAAACATTGTCTATTTGGAACAGAAGTTGTTAAATACATGTTGCTTCCCATTGCTTGGATTTTGATAGGCTTTTACATACTGTTTATCCACCCATTCTTTGGGATTTGCATTGTGAAAGGAGTCTGAGATAATTGCTGTGACCACTACAAACACTTGGGTGGAGTAAAATACAGATTTTTGCTCTTTATTTATGTTGCCATAGACTTAGTCTTAAATTATTGTCCATAAAGCTCTGTCTTTGCCTGGAAAGTGTAGAACCACATGTGGGCCTGCAGAAATGTTGTTGCATGTTGCAGTTAGCATGTTCAGTCTGTAATCTTGTCAGATTAGTGTTAAATGTTTCCTGTTTGCTGTGATCACATGGCAAATTTCAAACACATTTGACAATAACATGGATGCAAAGTTGCCTTTGATTTCACATTAACAGGACTTTTATTCCCATTTCTGTGAATAAGCTTCATTCATTTTTATACACTATATGACACCATATCAAACAATAAAAGTGCAACCTCATATAGCAGTAGCACGCCTTCAAGAATAATTTATTTATGGGCTGCATCATCAGCTGGAGCTTCTGGACGAAGAGTGGTTCATGATGACTAACCTCTTGGTATAAATTAGAGGTATGAATTCTGCAGGACAAACAGCAGCAGATTGCTTGGACAGTCTAGACACAGCTGACTATGGATATCAGTAATCCTAGCAATTGTTGCAAGGGTAATGTTCATTTGACAATCCTTTTCCAACTTTTATAACTTTATTTACTTGAGTATGAAGAAATCCACCTGGAAAATACATACCCAAAAAGAGTTCCTGTTTCAAGGGGGCCAATTTTGTTTCAACTTGGCAGAATTTCTGTGATCTTCTGACTCAGTATGCTTTCTTTATTTAATTTATTAAGGATAAACACAATATGTGTGTTGTTTCATTACGAAGAATGTCTAGCTTAAATGCTTTTCCTATTCCCATATAGGAAAGCAAATTCCATAGCTGTCGCACTGCTTACAGAACTGGCATTGAGGGATCAAGGCTGTTTAATTACTTAAGACATTTTGGAAGAAATGATTCCATGTGCTTCTTTAACTAATTTGAAAATTATCTTGTGAAATAAGTCAAACCTATCAATAAAGTTCAGCATATAGCTATATATTAATTGACTATCATCCTGAGTGATAATGATTAAAAATAAAGATAGAACTGTTTACACATTTGAATAGGAGCTTCTCCGATCAAACAACCAGTGATGGTGCAGAATTATTACTGATAATTCTGTCATCTACTTTTGCCTACAGTATGTAAGTCAGTAAGCTCATTCTCATGAACTGTGCTAAGAATCTGGCTAGCTATTGGCCAATTCCTAAGAATGACTTCATCAGAAGTGTTTCTGACAACCACCCAAAGTCAGGAACATTCAAGTATTTTTTTTTTTTTTCAGAACAGCAGCAGAAAAAAAATTTGCTAGCTGTTTTTTTTGCAAGAGAAAATTGTATCTAAAATATCTAAAATATAATCTGATAAGAGAAAGAAAGAAAGAAAGAAAGAAAGAAAGAAAGAAAGAAAGAAAGAAACTTGTATACAAATATTGTATTGGCCTTACCCCCCTGGCCTGGCCTCTTGCCTGACTGTCAAACATACAGCTCTGTGTGTGTGTGTGTGTGTGTTTGTGTGTGTGTGCATCAGTGTGAGCGCTATGTGTGTGTGTCCGTACATGCTCAGGCAGCAGTGTAAAAGCTCTTCATCACTCTCTCATTTATGGTGGTGGAGGATCAGAGGAATGACAGATGTGCATGTGTGCTGTGTGTAGTGATATGAGGTTCCAGCATCTTTAAATACAAACTGAACAAGGAATTCAAAGTGAAGCAAATGAATAAGAAAAGGGCACAAAGTCATAAAAGAATGTTTGATAAATTAATTGCTAGGCTTCTACCCAGGTGTGCCTGTATGAGTGTGTTAATGTGCACTTTTTCATTTAGACATGGAAAGAGTTGTCTCATTTTCATTTTCTTCATTTTAATTTAGTAGACTCATTTAAAGACCTTTTTCTCTCTGAAATCATTGAAGTTTGAGGGTGACATAAGTATTTTTACATATGTGTATATACAATATAGGGTTAGGGTTAGGGTTAAACAATATAGATGTGTGCTGGAATGTATATAGACTTTATTATTTCTTTTTTTTCTAGCCTCTTGCCTGGTTCAATTATTTCTATTCCCCTCTCACAAACTACTGCTATTGGTCCCTTTTTTTGCATTCACTGCAGTTTTCTCTGATTATTTTTAAGCTTTATGCCAAATATGGTTCTAACTTCAAACATCTCAGGCTTGTGAAATCAAAATATTTTGCATGATCTGATTTATAAAATATATTAAGGTAATGATTAGTGTTGGGATAAAATTAGCATTAGTATCATTTCTTACTACTTAATTCACATGCAATGAAAAAATCAATCAATAAAAAATAAATAAATAAATAAATAATAATAATAATGATGATGATGATGATAATAATAATAATAATAATAATAATAATAATAATAATAATAATAATAATAATTGGTCATCACTTCCTGTGTTTGAAGCATTTACCATGAGTTTCTTGCCCATAGCAGCATTTTAATTTATACTGTCTAATTGTCTCTTTTGCCTGAAAATGTTATGCAGTCACCTTCGTTTGTCATTTTTTACTTGCCTACTGCAGTAAACCTAACAGGTTTGCTCTGCTCAGAAGCACTGAGAAACCTGAAAGAGCTCTGGTTAAAGGAGACTCTTTCTTAAGGCATGTGAAATTAGCTAGCTAGGGGGTCCAGCAGCATTGGTGTATTCCGGGAGCCATTAGGTGTATTCCGGGAGCCAGGGCACCAGACATAGCAGGTAATCTTAGGGTCCTAGACAAGCATAGGTTCCTGAAGGTAGTTTTCCATGTAGGAGCTAATGATATACACCTTTATCAGTTAGAGCTCTGTGTCATTTTGATGGTGTCTTTTGTATATGACCATGATACCCTTTGTTTAAGACCAAGGAATTCTTTGTTTTGATTGAATAAACATGTGTCAAGCACAGACACTCTGTTGTCAGTCCACCTGTAGAGATATCTGACACCACCTCTGTTGACACCTTTGATGTCCATCATTAATGTCTTATGATACCCATGGACAACACCTTTTGTCATCAGCCCCAGGGGCGGACTGGCCATCGGAAACACCGGGACATTTCCTAGTGGCCTGACGGTTGTTCTGGCCTGCCGCTGCTAGGAATGAATCTTCGGACCACTTAATCTACAAATCAGGAAATCACAGAGTGAAAATGACTGCCACATTACCCAACGTCAGCGACGCACTGCCTAAATGGCTATTTCCAGAGGCAGGTAATAGGTGTGTTTGAAGTAGTGCTGCATAGACCGATTGGTATATAAGGTCAAAGTACCATGAGAGTGACTTAAGAGTGTGCGCTCGAATATGCTCTAGAATCACTCTTGCGCTACTTTGGTGTCTTCATTTGGCAGAAGAATGCTTTCATGCAAAGCAACTTACAATAGATAAAATCAAACCAACAAACGAGCAACATATAAGTGCTGTGCTGTGACAAGTCTGGTTTAGTCTAATGCAGTACATTTAGCTTTTTCTTTTTTTTTTATAAAAAGAATAAAATTAGATAGAATAGAGAGTGCTAGTGTTAGTAGAAGAATAGAGAGTGTAAGATTTTTTTTTTAAATAAATAAATATGAATTACCTACAGCATGGCTAACTGCAAGCTAATGGTTAAAAAATATATAACGTTAGAAGTTTTAAAAGAGCATGTTGCAAAATCTTAGAAAATGACAAACTAGCACATTGTTTTAGAGATGGGGATGGAGTATTTTCTAGTGCCAAATTTGACCATAAATTTCTTCTTCCTCTTTTTATGCTAAGCATGCAGGCTATATTCTGAACAATATGTGCTTTTATGATTTATGAGATCTTTAGTAGTATGACTGTAGTATACAATTAATATAATTGTATATTATTGAATGCGTTTATTTTATATTGCAGAGCAACTAGATGTGCAGAGTGAGAGAGAGAGAGATTCAGGGAAAGATGAAAGAGACAATAAAAGGCTTGATAATCCATGATTATTTGCCCATCATCAGGCCAAGGATGTTGATTTATTTACTAGTGCTAATTACTTACTGTTTACTCTTACTGGTCTGTTCATATGCCATTTAGTGAACATTGTTATCTGTTATTTACACTGTCATAGCTTTTGTTAAGTTTGTGTTTCTGATACTTTTGATATTCTGTACTTGATCATTGGAAATGCATTATATATATATATATATATATATATATATATACATACACTATATTGCCAAAAGTATTCGCTCACCCATCCAAATAATCAGAATCAGGTGTTCCAATCACTTCCATGGCCACAGGTGTATAAAATCAAGCACCTAGGCATGCAGACTGTTTTTTCAAACATTTGTGAAAGAATGGGTCGCTCTCAGGAGCTCAGTGAATTCCAGCGTGGAACTGTGATAGGATGCCACCTGTGCAACAAATCCAGTCGTGAAATTTCCTCACTCCTAAATATTCCACAGTCAACTGTCAGCTGTATTATAAGAACGTGGAAGTGTTTGGGAACGACAGCAACTCAGCCACGAAGTGGTAGGCCACGTAAACTGACGGAGCGGGGTCAGCGGATGCTGAGGCGCATAGTGCGAAGAGGTCGCCAACTTTCTGCAGAGTCAATCGCTACAGACCTCCACACTTCATGTGGCCTTCAGATTAGCTCAAGAACAGTGCGCAGAGAGCTTCATGGAATGAGTTTCCATGGCCGAGCAGCTGCATCCAAGCCATACATCACCAAGTGCAATGCAAAGCGTCGGATGCAGTGGTGTAAAGCACGCCGCCACTGGACTCTAGAGCAGTGGAGACGCGTTCTCTGGAGTGACGAATCGCGCTTCTCCATCTGGCAATCTGATGGACGAGTCTGGGTTTGGCGGTTGCCAGGAGAGCGGTACTTGTCTGACTGCATTGTGCCAAGTGTAAAGTTTGGTGGAGGGGGGATTATGGTGTGGGGTTGTTTTTCAGGAGCTGGGCTTGGCCCCTTAGTTCCAGTGAAAGGAACTCTGAATGCTTCAGCATACCAAGACATTTTGGACAATTCCATGCTCCCAACTTTGTGGGAACAGTTTGGAGCTGGCCCCTTCCTCTTCCAACATGACTGCACCAGTGCACAAAGCAAGGTCCATAAAGACATGGATGACAGAGTCTGGTGTGGATGAACTTGACTGGCCTGCACAGAGTCCTGACCTCAATCCGATAGAACACCTTTGGGATGAATTAGAGCGGAGACTGAGAGCCAGGCCTTCTCGTCCAACATCAGTGTGTGACCTCACAAATGCGCTTCTGGGAGAATGGTCAAAAATTCCCATAAACACACTCCTAAACCTTGTGGACAGCCTTCCCAGAAGAGTTGAAGCTGTTATAGCTGCAAAGGGTGGACCGACGTCATATTGAACCCTATGGATTAGGAATGGGATGTCACTTAAGTTCATATGCAAGTCAAGGCAGGTGAGCGAATACTTTTGGCAATATAGTGTATATATATGGTCAATTTAGTGTTGGAGGTTTCATGGCTAAATTTGACCAGCCTGGTGGCCAATCTTCATTGATTGCACATTCCACCAGTAAGAGCGGAGTGTGAAGATTTAATTAGCAGAGTAATAGCACAGTTTTGCTTAAAATATTGCAATGCACACAACATTATGGCTGACATATCAGAGTTCAAAAGAGGACAAATTGTTGGTGCACGTCTCGCTGGCACATCTGTGACTAAGACAGCAAGTCTTTGTGATGTATCAAGAGCCACGGTATCCAGGGTAATGTCAGCATACCACCAAGAAGGACGAAACACATCCAACAGGAGTAACTGTGGACCCAAGAGGAAGCTGTCTGAAAGGGATGTCCGGGTGCTAACCCGGATTGTATCCAAAAAACATAAAACCACAGCTGCCCAACTCACTGCAGAATTAAATGTGCACCTCATCTCTCCTGTTTCCACCAAAACTGTCCGTCGGGAGCTCCACAGGGTCAATGTACATGGCCGGGCTGCTATAGCCAAACCTTTGGTTACTCATGCCAATGCCAAACGTCGGTTTCAATGGTGCCAGCAGCGAAAATCTTGGGCTGTGGACAATGTGAAACATGTATTGTTCTCTGATGAGTCCACCTTCACACATCACACATCTGTCTTTCCCACATCTGGGAGAGTTACGGTGTGGAGAAGCCCCAAAGAAGCGTACCACCCAGACTGTTGCATGCCCAGAGTGAAGCATGGGGGTGGATCAGTGATGGTTTGGGCTGCAATATCATGGCATTCCCTAGGCCCAATACTTGTGCTAGATGGGCGCGTCACTGCCAAGGACTACTGAACCATTCTGGAGGACCATGTGCACCCAATGGTTCAAACATTGTATCCTGAAGGCGGTGCCGTGTATCAGGATGATAATGCACCAATACACATAGCAAGACTGGTAACAGAGTGGTTTGATGAACATGAAAGTGAAGTTGAACATCTCCCATGGCCTGCACAGTCACCAGATCTAAATATTATTGAGCCACTTTGGGGTGTTTTGGAGGAGCGAGTCAGGAAACGTTTTCCTCCACCAGCATCACGTAGTGACCTGGCCACTATTCTGCCTAAAATATTAGCAGTCTGGTGGATTACATGAATAGGGTGGTGGTGACAGCAGCAGCAAAGGTGGCTTGGGATGGAGTCAAATTCCCAGCCTGAATTATTGTCTCAGTCCACCACTGGTCAGCCCTCCTGTACTGACCTCTACAACCATTTGTTACCCTTGTAAAAATACTCCCTGTCTGTCTCAAAAAAAAAGTGTTGCTACTCAAACTCAGACACTGTATGGTTCTTTTGCCACTATTTTTCAGTGATATACAGTATCAGCTTCCAGTGGAAGACAGTGCGAACCAGATTTCTTCTCAAAAAGAGAAAATTCTTTGGGGACTCGTCTGGGATAGCCAGGGGGAGGTAAAATTTTGTATTTTTTAAATATTACACAGATCTCATAATCTTAACCTCTCTGATAGGATAATTCTGTTTAGAATTATTGGCACATAAATCGTGTAAGAAACTACCTCCATGTGTATATCCTCATGTTAAAATCTTAACCTGCAGCGGTTCTGTCAGGTTAATTCTTTTTTTAAAACTTTGTCTTTTTTTGCCTGTATTGTTGCTGTCTTGTTTTTGCATTTTGTGTGTATTGTAACAATGGGTGGATGTGGTGAGTCTAAGCAAACTCCCAATAATTGGATGTATAATCGTAATTTTGTTGTTTTTGTACAACTTTTTATTGATAATTTAGCAGAGTGGATTGAGGGACAGAAACAGTGGCATCCCTGTCCTCAAGGGGGATATTTTGAAGAGAATGATTTACACATAGCTAAAATTCTCAATGAAGTGACCCTCAATGGGATTATAAATATGCATTAAAGATGCGGCTTGAAATTAAACCGATTTGGGATATGGAACACCAGAAATAAAAAAAAATAAAACTTGGTGGATCTCCTACTCACAGTTCTGGTTTGCTGAAATGCTGGATGTCCAGGTGTTGCTCCAAAAACAATGTGGGCTTCATAGTTACTCGGAGCTCTTTTGAGGGCAAGGCTGGCCTGTTAGTACAGGATGGCATCTAACCCACTTGGGAAGGTGCTGCTCTCATTTCTTGCAGTATTGCACATAGTCTTAGAACAGGTCTAGTTAATCAGTAACAATCTAGAGCCAGTGGCAGGGAGCAGACAAGCAGGCTAACTTTGGGTTCACAACATAGAGACTGTGTCTTTTCCCCAAGCTAAACAGAAATGTATAAACAATCAAAAAGTTTGTTTTAGTAACCTAGCAAAAAAAGTTGTTTATATCTAAGATTCAATCAGAATGTAATAGGACCCACTCATAATGGAGGTCACACTCTGGATCTTATTCTAATATTGATTAAATATAGAAAATATAGTTTTCTCAGACCATTATCTCGTTTCATCCATTTTAGACACAAGATACGCAATTTGCCACGTCTGTGTTAAACATACATTTGCATCTGCTACTGCAGAGAGATTTATTAATAGTGTCCCAGAATTATCATCCATGATTGGATCACTGTCTGACCCCACAGAACTTGATCAGACAACTGATTACTTGGAGTCAGTGTTTTGCTACACCCTAGATATTGTAGCTCCATTTAAAAGGAAAATAATTAAAGAGAAGAAACTAGCACCCTGGTATAATGACCACACACAAATCTTAAAACAATCAACTAGGAAATTAAAACGTAAATGGCGTCAAACTAAATTATAAGTATTTCAATTACCACGGAAGGAAAGACTTCTGAGCTAAAAATCTTATAGTATTGCTAGATCTGTATATCTCTCTGCCCTAATCGAAGATAACAAGAATACAGTAATCCTAAATTTTATTTTAGTTTATGTTTGGTGTTCCACAAGGTTCTGTCTTAGGTGCGCTGCTTTTCTCCTTATATATGCTACCCCTTGGTGCAATTATTCGTAAACATGGTATTAGCTTTCACTGTTATGCTGATGACACGCAGCTATTTGTTTCAGTTTCGTCAGATGAGAGACGCCAGCTTATTAAGATTAAAGAATGTGTAAACTCTGCTTAACTCTGAAAGAACAGAGAAGAAGTGTTAGTACTAGGACCACATGCAGCCAGAAGTAAGCTTTCTGATTACAGAGTAACTCTGGATGGTCTTTCTGTTTCATCATGTTCAGCGTAAAAGACCTTGGTGTGATTATTGACTCCGGTCTATCATCTGAAGCCCTATCACTAGGGTAGCCTTCTTTGATCTCAGAAATATTGCTGCGATAAGAAATATGGCTTTAAGAAATATGAATCACTTCATGAAGCTGAAAAACTAGTTCATGCTTTTGTTACATCTAGGTTGGATTATTGAAATGCCTTACTGTCTGGGTGTTCCCGTATAAACATGTGGATAACAAATAGGAGCACAAACAAGCTCCAGTTAGTCCAGAACGCAGCTGCTAGAGTCCTAACTAGAACCAGAAGATATGAACGCATCACTCCAATCTTATCCATGCTGCATTGGCTCCTAGTAAAATTTTGCAGTGATTATAATATACAATTACTGACCTATAAAGCACTGAATGGTTTCGCATTCATGTCTGTCACCTTCTGGCTCCCTCTTGGTTATGCATGCTGTTAGTCTTTCCGGAGTCCCTGCCTGCACTTTGCACATATTCTAAATTGTCTTTAAACATCACATGATCACAAGCATACCTACTATTTCTCTCTCTCTATTTCTCTCTCTCTCTGTATGCCCATCCCACTTGTTAGCTCCCAGTGTTCTGAGTTTCCAGTGTGACCACTTTCTTCCTTATATCATATCAGGGAGTTTTTCCCTGCCACCACCACCTCAGGCTTGCTCATTAGGGATAAATGTTAGGGATAAATAGTAACTTAACTTTAAATTTATTTTTTTTTACAATTTTATTCTATGTTTCATATTTCTGTAAAGCTGCTTTGAGACAATGTCCATTGTTAAAAACGCTATACAAATAAATGGAATTGAATTGAATTAATAAACATCCCTCCCTCATACATTCCTACCTCTTGGTATCTGTGCATGTCAGGTCAAATTACACTATGGACAGTTGCAGCTCATCCATACAGTAACTGACAATAACTGACTATAAAGCACCAACATCTGGTTTGACGAATGCGGACGTGTCTCTGGCAGACAAGCTGAACACCTTCTACGCTCGCTTTGAGGCTGCAGCTAACGATGCTAATGCTAAAGCTAATGCTACAGCTAATGCTAATGGCTCCAGACAGGAAGAGACTGCCAACACCAGAAATGAGTTCATCATCTCCAAGCATGATGTGAGGAGAGCTTTCAGGAGAGTGAACACCAGGAAAGCAGCAGGACCAGATGGAATCTCAGGTCGAGTCCTCAGAGCCTGCACTGACCAGCTAGCACCAGTATTCACAGACATATTCAACCTCTCCTTAACCCAGTCGGCAATCCCCACATCCTTCAAAGAGTCCATCATTGTTCCTGTCCAGAAGAAACCCCATCCTGTTTTCCTCAATGACTACTGCCCTGTAGCCCTGACCTCAGTAGTGATGAAGTGCTTTGAGAGGCTGGTCAGAGACTTTATCATCACTTCACTACCAGACACATTGGATCCATTACAGTTCACCTATTGCCCGAACCGCTCAAACGATGATGCCATTTCCCACCTTCTTCACGCATCACTCACTCACCTGGACACTAGAAATGGGAATTATGTTAGAATGATGTTTGTTGACTACAGTTTAGCGTTTAACACTATAATACCTCCACACTCACCACCAAGCTGGAGCACCTGGGACTCAGCCCATCTCTTTGTCAGTGGCTCTCCAATTTCGTAACTGGCATTGGATTGATCTCCGACAACAATGAGATGGCCTACCTGGAGGAGATTAAGACTGGAGAACTGGTGCCAGAGGAACAACCTTCACCTTAACGTCAGCAAGACTAAGGAGCTGATAGTGGACTTCAGCAAAAAGCAGGAGAAGAACTACCAGACCCCTGTGATCAATGAGAGCCCAGTGAAGAGAGTGGACAGCTTCAGATACCTCAGTGTTCACATCACGCAGGACCTGTCATGGTCCTGTCACATCAACACTGTGGTGAAGAAGGCCCGGCAGTGTCTCTTCCACCTCAGACGCTTGAGAGACTTTAGACTGCCCGCTAAGGTGCTAAGGAACTTTTACTCCTGCACCATAGAGAGCATCCTGATGGGAAACATCACAACCTTTTCGGGAACAGCACCATGCAGGACAGACGAGCTCTTCAGAGGGTGGTGTGATCAGCTGAGCACATCATCTGAACCAAGCTCCCTGACCTGCACTCAATCTACAAGAAGCGGTGCTGGACAAAGGCCAGGAAGATCGTGAAGGACCTCAGCCACCCCAACAATGGACTTTTCTCTCTGTTGAGGTCAGGGAAGCGCTTCCGCTCCCTGAAGGCCAACACAGAGAGACTGAGGAGAAGCTTCTTCCTGCAGGCTATATGGTCTCTCAACCAGAACTCCACATAGGACTCAACTGATTGGACTTGCTATGCTTCCTACACACGTGTTGGAAAACACCAAAACCAACCACACCATACATTTGCACATTACAGGACTGTGGCACACAATACACAATAAAACATAAACATATATGGCACATTCTGCTCCTGTTTATACAAAGAGGACTTTTGCACATCTGCACTTATAGATGGACAATACCAATGCTTCTCATCATCTCATCACCTTATTTCACTACATGACCACCCCGTACTGCTGCTGTCTGCACCTTGCACATTATTGCACACTATTCACTTTATATAGTTCTGTATAATACAGTTGTTTACATTTTACATTTCTTTATACAGTGAGGGAAAAAATTATTTGATCCCCTGCTGATTTTGTACGTTTGCCCACTGACAAAGAAATGATCAGTCTGTAATTTTAGAATACAGAACACAGAATAACAACAAAAAAATCCAGAAAAACACATTTCAAAAAAGTTATACATTGATTTGCATTATATTGAGTGAAATAAGTATTTGACGCCTTTGCAAAACATGATTTTGGTGGCAAACCCTTGTTGGCAATCACAGACGTCAGACATTTCTTGTAGTTGGCCACTAGGTTTGCACCTCGCATCTCAAGGAATTTGGGCCCACTCCTCTTTGCAGATCCTCTCCAAGTCATTAAAGTTTTGTGGCTGACCCTTCAGCTCCCTCCACAGATTTTCTATGGGATTAAGGTCTGGAGACTGGCTAGTCTGCCTCTCACGAGTTGAGTTGATGCCAAAGAGCTGGATTTTGGTCTCATTTGACCACAACACTTTCACCCAGTTCTCCTCTGAATCATTCAGATGTTCACTGGCAAACTTCAGATGAGCCTGTACATGTGCTTTCTTTAGCAGGGGGACCTTGCAGGCGCTACTGGATTTCAGTCTTAGTAGTCTGGTAGTGTGTTACCAATTGTTTTTTTGGTGACTATGGTCCCAGCTGCCTTGAGATCATTGACAAAATCCTCCAGTGTAATTCTGGGCTGATTCCTCACCGTTCTCATGATAATTGAAACTCCATGAGGTGAGATCTTACATGGAGCCCCAGACTGAGGAAGATTGACAGTCCTTCTGTGTTTCTTCCATTTGGGAATAATCGCACCAACTGTTGTCACCTTCTCACCAAGCTGCTTGGCGATGGTCTTGTAGCTCATTCCAGCTTTGTGTAGGTCTACAATCTTGTCTCTGACATCCATGGACAGCTCTTTGGTCTTGGCCATGAAGTTTGGAATCTGATTGATTGCTTCCTTCTGTGGACAGGTGTCTTTCATACAGGTAACGAGCTGAGATTAAGAGCACTCCCCGAGCTCCTTACCTGTATAAAAGACACCTGGGAGCCAGAAATCTTTCTGACTGATAGGGGATCAAATACTTATTTCACTCATTAAAATGCAAATCAATGTAGAACTTTTCTGAAATGCGTTTTTCTGGATTTTTTTGTTGTTGTTCTGCCTCTCACTGTTCAAATACACCTACCATTAAAATTACAGACTGATCATTTCTTTGTCAGTGGGAAAACGTACAAAATCAGCAGGGGATCAAAACATTTTTTCCCTCACTGTATATATTATACTATATTTTATATACAGTACATATTCTGTATACATATATACCCTACCTAACTTTACTTATATTTTATTTTATTTATATTATATTTTATTTTTATTTACCTACTCTGGAATTGTAGTTTTTATATTTTATATTTTGTATTTTTATATTTTACATTCTATCTTTGTCTTTTTCCTGTCCTTATTCTTTTCCTTTTCAAGGGTCAGAACAAATAGTCGTGTAAGCATTTCACTGCATATCATACTGTGTACAATTATGTATGTGACAAATAAAATTTGAATTTGATTTTTGAATTTGAATGAGGGTGATAGCTAGAGCTGAGGCTCACGTTGATGCTGAGGTGGCTGCAGAAAGCCTTCCAGGCACAAGTGGTAAACTGGGTCCCATGGCCTGACACAATGTCCTCAGGAATACCATACGTCCTGAATACCTGGTGGAACAGAGCCGTGGCTGTTTCCATAGCCGTGGGTAGGCCTTTCAAGGGAATGAGTCTGCAGAATCAGTCAATTGCCACCTAGATCATGTTGTAGCTATTGGAGTAAGGAGGGTCCATAATGAAATTCACTGCCATGTGCGACCATGGTTGTTGAGGTATAAGAGCCCTGTAGGAAGTTGGTGACTCTCTTTGACTAAGAACAGACTGTACAAGCTCTGACATAGTCCTGCACATCTGGTTAGTGAGGGCCACCAACACTTTTTTTGGACCAGGGTCATGGTTCGTTGGATGCTGGGGTGATCTGAGTTATGAGCTGCATGAACCCATTGTAAAACTCATGGACAGAGCATGGTGGAAAAGTATTGTTTAGACGGAGGTTATTAGGTGGAGGGTCAGTTTGTTGTGCCTGTTGGATCTCCATGAGGTCACACCTGATGGGGCAAGCACAATAGAGGGTGGAAAGATGGATTCAGGGCATGGTGGTGGACATGGTGTCATGACGTCGAGAGAGAGCATCTGCTTTGCCATTTTTTGTTCCCGGATAGTAGTTTGCGATTATCCACATCGTAATTTTCCTCCACCTGTGTCAGTTTTCGTGAGAAGAATGCACAAGGATATGAAATCACTCTCCATTACATACGTGGGTTGTGAGGTTGCAACCAGGGGAAGCCCAGAATGATGGGATTAGAAGGAGAAGAGATGATGTACAGTGAAAGGTTTGGCGTGGGATGAAGCCCTTCCCAATGGGTCGGTTATCTAAGGCAGTAGCTCGGACAGCGGTTGCACTTGGAAGGGTGGACAGACAAAGCTCCTTGACAAGATGGCAGTCAGGTCAGTCAAGTTGACAGCTGCTACCAAGTCAACTAGGGCTGAGATATCACGACAGTCATGAGCATGATGCAATTTTACAGGTATAGTCAGACATGAGTAAAGGAAAATTCCCACACCTTAGAGGCTATGGGCTTTTCTGAGCATATGGAACATCTATAGCTGGATTGTCCAGAGTAGAAGCATAACTGTAGGTGAGCGCAATCCACTCTGAGCAGCCAGGGTGTGGAATTTAACAGCATAGTCAGCTGCTGACTTAGTGCCTTGGCGTAGCTGAAGGAGCGTTACCGAAATATCCCGACCCCCCACTGGGTATTCAAAGACATCCTTGATATGTCCAGAAAAATATGCAAATGAAGCTTTTACCTTAGGGTCGATGAGAACTCTAACCTTAAGCAGGGCATCAGGATATACACTATATTGCCAAAAGTATTCGCTCACCTGCCTTGACTCGCATATGAACTTAAGTGACATCCCATTCCTAATCCATAGGGTTCAATATGACGGTGGTCCACCCTTTGCAGCTATAACAGCTTCAACTCTTCTGGGAAGGCTGTCCACAAGGTTTAGGAGTGTGTTTATGGGAATTTTTGACCATTCTTCCAGAAGCGCATTTGTGAGGTCACACACTGATGTTGGACGAGAAGGCCTGGCTCTCAGTCTCCGCTCTAATTCATCCCAAAGGTGTTCTATCGGGTTGAGGTCAGGACCAGTCAAGTTCATCCACACCAGACTCTGTCATCCATGTCTTTATGGACCTTGCTTTGTGCACTGGTGCACAGTCATGTTGGAAGAGGAAGGGGCCAGCTCCAAACTGTTCCCACAAAGTTGGGAGCATGGAATTGTACCGTTCTCCTGGCAACCACCAAACCCAGACTCGTCCATCAGATGGAGAAGCGCGATTCGTCACTCCAGAGAACGCGTCTCCACTGCTCTAGAGTCCAGTGGCGGCGTGCTTTACACCACTGCATCCGACGCTTTGCATTGCACTTGGTGATGTATGGCTTGGATGCAGCTGCTCGGCTATGGAAACCCATTCCATGAAGCTCTCTGCGCACTGTTCTTGAGCTAATCTGAAGGCCACATGAAGTTTGGAGTTCTGTAGCGATTGACTCTGCAGAAAGTTGGCGACCTCTTCGCACTATGCGCCTCAGCATCCGCTGACCCCGCTCCGTCAGTTTATGTGGCCTACCACTTCGTGGCTGAGTTGCTGTCGTTCCCAAACACTTCCACACTCTTATAATACAGCTGACAGTTGACTGTGGAATATTTATGAGCGAGGAAATTTCACGACTGGATTTGTTGCACAGGTGGCATCCTATCACAGTTCCACGCTGGAATTCACTGAGCTCCTGAGAGCGACCCATTCTATCACAAATGTTTGTAAAAACAGTCTGCATGCCTAGGTGCTTGATTTTATACACCTGTGGCCATGGAAGTGATTGGAACACCTGATTCTGATTATTTGGATGGGTGAGCGAATACTTTTGGCAATATAGTGTATCTCGCAGGTCTGTCCAGCATGTGTTTATGAAATCAGAATGAACACTTTTTAGTTTATAGTTTCATATTTTCTCTAATTAGAAAGCATTTAATCTACACTGTTGTCTATCTATATATGTAACTAGCTTTGTAATGCAATTATCAGCAAAGCCATTTTTGTTTTGTTTTTTATCACAGCTAAAATTAAGATAAATGAACATCCAAACGCCTGGCATAAGGAGGTGAGATGGCAGTGTTAGGTCAGCAAGTAAGTTAAGTTTGATCAACCATGGCAATTGCATTTTTAGGCTATTCATTTGTGCTGGGGTGCTGACTTTTAGACCAGACTTAAATGTAGGGAGTGTCACTGTAGGAAAACACCCTATCTTGTTAATTTAGCTATAAATGTTTCAATAAATCAAATTGTTTTAAAGACCATTTAGATGTGTTATACTGGAAAATGCTTTTTAAGGGAGGCACTCCCAACTTCTAGGATTCAGGGAGATCCACTAACCAAGCCACATTCATCACATTCCCAGCATAGGGCATCACTCCTAATCTTATATATAACTAAACTATACTACTAATCCCATAACCTAATAGTATTTCTCAATCTTTATATTGATCTTTTTATTACATATTTAGTTGGCAATCTGGGGGAACCCTTAAATTTCTTTATTCTAGGTTCAAAATGGTTTAAGGAATTTACAATGGCAAGACACTTTAACCTATCTAAGTAATTATCTAAGCAACTATCTAAGTAAGAACCATTGAAAAGTGTCTGTGTGATAAAGTTGGATGATAGCTAGCTAGATTAGCTGGTATAAATGTGTTAATCTTCACTCTTTTTGAAGGTAAAAAAAATAAGGTTTTGTATTTTCTTTGTACACAAATGTTTTTAAGTATTGTAAGAAACAAAATACAAAGAAGGGGATGAAGAAACAAGACTACAGCTGATTTCTTTCTAGCCTATCAATGACAGTTGTGCCAGATGTCCATTGCGGTATTTATTATAGCATGCTTTGCTAACACATCATTATAAGCAGTGATTGAGAAGGCACATGTGAAATACTATAGCAGGTGTAATAAACATGAATAAGGTCATTTAATTTTTGATCATTCGGTTTACCATGATTTGAATGAGAACCTAGAAGCAAATAGACTAGGCATTTGTTGTCCAATAAAAGTACAAATTACAGAGAGGGACAAATGAAAGAACCATAATTTTTGTGTCTCATCATTTGAACATAAGATTTGGTTATTAAAAAGACTTAATGAAAATAAAAAAAATCTGAGTGAGTGAGTGAGTTGAGTGAGTGTGTTTCTGTGTGTATATGTCTTTGAGTGAGTGTGTGTTCTTGTTTGTATGTCTATGCATATGATGCTTCTCCAATGTTTTCATAATAGTAATTATGTGTTGCTGAAAGGTAGATTCGTCAGCTATCATTTATACTAGTATACATTGAGGTTTCCACATACTGGTCCAGTATAGTTTAAACCCACAAAGAACTTTATTAGCTGATGGTGTGACAGTTAGAATTTAGAACCTTAGACTGATTATGGTTAGAGCTACAGAAATAGTAAGGCAGGATTAAATTAGCAACTTTGGCTCACTGCCTAAATCAGGTGCCCTTTTGGGGGCAGTTATAGATCTTTACCAGTGTGAAAAGCCTTCGACCCCTTTTGGCCCTGAGTGCTCAGCTGTCCTGCGCACTTCACATATGCACCCACATATTCACACACACATTCTGGTACACTACACAGTGAAACAAAACAATGTTCCTCCAGGACCAGGGTGCTATATAAAACAACACAGAATTACATAAGAATAAAACGTACTAAATAAGACCTACAGTACACAGGACTACATAAAGTGCAAAACACAAGACAAATTCAGTAAGTACTAAAACAGGTCAACAGGCACGGTAACAGACAGTGCAGCACCTTGAGTGTGTGTGCATACATGCTTGTATGTGTGTGTGGGAAGGGGGATGTCAGTCCAATCTCTGGGAATTAAGGAGTCTGATGACTTGGGGAAGCAACTGTTACACCCTATGGCCATGAGGGCCCAAATAACTTGTGCCTTGTAAGCAGAAAGGTGAAGGGTGTTTGTAAGAGCTGCGTGAAAACATTCACAATGCTGGTAGCTTAGCATGTGGTGTAAATGTCTGTGATGGAGGTGAGAGAGAGACCCAGCTAAGTTTCTGAGCTGTCCTCACTATGTGCTGCAGGGTCTTGCAATCCACGATGGCACAATTCTAAACCAAGCAGTGATGCAGCTGCTCAGGATAGTCCCTCTGTAGAATATGGTGGGGACGTGGCAAAGGACTAATGCTTTTCTGCTAGGCTTTCTTGGCTATGGACCAGGTGAGATTCTCCCCCAGGTGAACCTCATGGAATTTGGTACTTTATGATCTCCACAGAACAATGAATGTTCTGCATGCTCTCCTGAAGTTTTGTTTGTTCACATTCAGGGACAGGTTGATGCTCTACACCAGTTTGTTAGCTGCAGCACCTGCTCTCTGCATGCTAAATTCCAGTTCTTGCTGATGAGACACACCACAGTTGTGTCTTCAGCAAACATGATGATGCGATTCTACCTGTGTATTGCTGCACAGTTATGAGTCAGCAAGGTGAAAAGCAGTACACTGAGCACACAGCCCTGGGAGGCCCCAGTGTGGCCCTCAGTGTGGTTTGTTAGGGATGCTGCTCCTAATCCAGGCTGAGGTCTCAGGGAGATGTTGAAGATGTCAGAAGTACATCTGCCAGCTGCTCTGCACATACTCTGAGCATTCTGCCAGTAAGGTTGCCTGGGCCAACAGTCTTCCGTGGGTTGACACTGCTTAGAGTTTTCTTCATATAAACTGTGGTAAGACACAGCACTTGGATGTTGGGAGGAGGGGTGGTCTTCCTTGCTGCCACGTCATTCTGTGCCTTGAACCGAGCATAGAAGTTGTTCAATGCATCTGGAAGGGAGGCATCACTGTCACAGGCAGGTGGTTATCACACACACAAGCGCGCACACACACACACACGCGCACACACACACACACACACACACACACATGCACACACACACGCAAACACATTGACACCTAAGAGAATTTCTCTTAGAACCTAAAATTTCTCCAATCCCTGTCTGTGTTGCAAAATAAACTAATTGTCACTTTTGATATTAGAAAGTTTTAAGACAGATTTTTGGTATTCGTTTATTTTTAAGGATCTCTTTAACAATTTTGACATTAGCAACAGTATTTATTACAGTTACACACTAATGTTTCCTAATTTCATGAGGATATTTGCATATCAAGCGAATGTAGAAACTTTCCGGAATGAAAAGTTAAAGAATGGAAAAACTAGCTTAAACCCCCCCCCCCCCCCCCAACATCTTTTGTGGACCAATGAAATGCCCTCTATTTTTCCGTGTGTGGCTCCCATTCGTCTGACAGAATGTGGGAATGGGCCCCCACCGCAACAACCCCTGTGAACCAATGAGACACCCCTTTTTTCTCTGGGGGTGGATCCCATTTTGTCCGTCAGTATGTGGAAATGCCTCCTCTTTGCCTTTGGCTCGGAGCACTCTGAGTTACGCGCGCGCAGAAGCAGCGCATCATTTCAGCTCGGAAGGAAAGGACAGCCGGGCAAGAGAGAAAAGGAGAGCGCGCGTGGCCCCATATTTCTGACCGTCATTCGCGAGGACTTTTCTCTTTTTAACCGAATGGCTGTATGAAAGACTCGGTCCCCCCAACTCCTCATCTTCTTTCTCTTCTCCCTCTCCTTTGGGACATACGAGTCCTTTCTCTCTGTACCGGGCCGCGCTCGGCGTAAAAAATCCAAAGCGAGTCCTGTACCAGTTCGTCTCCGCACGCGCGCTGTGTGTGGACGGTCATGGATAGCCAAATCAAGTGGAAAGCGAAACGGAGGCTTAAGGGCACGCGGCTTGCTCTAACGATGCTCGTGCTATTTGCCGCAGCAACCACGTCGTCGCGCGCTGGACCAGGTATGTGACGCTTGCATTTAAACCGGGGTGGGGCTTTAATAAGGACCAGGGGACTGTCACCCTGGAAGATACTGCGGGCAATTGAATGTGTAGATTATTAAAGTAGGCCTGCTGACTCCAAAGAAATCAGTGCACACTTTTTTTTGTCATTTTCTCATGCGCTTAGTCTGAACAGAACCGGGTGTTCGTTGAGGAGGGGTTGAAACTTTTTTCCCCTCATCCCAGCATACAGAGAGACAGGAGATGATGCACTGCGCCATCTATTGCTACATGATTCGGATAGGGCCACACAATACCGTTTGTTTGAAACTCTTTATGTGTTGTG
Organism: Hemibagrus wyckioides; assembly: GCF_019097595.1. Classification (NCBI taxonomy): domain Eukaryota; kingdom Metazoa; phylum Chordata; class Actinopteri; order Siluriformes; family Bagridae; genus Hemibagrus; species Hemibagrus wyckioides. The sequence continues at coordinate 10,309,689 of NC_080727.1, forward strand.
AGCATCCTTCCCAGTCTCAGACACTTTCAATGAGATTTTATGAGCTAGTTATTAAGTTGCATCATCAGCACATGATCCAACAAAATAGAATTAAAATATACAAAATAAACCAAAATGTAATAATATATATTCCGATCTATGCGTGCTATACTTTACGTCTAGCTGATTTTGTAATGTATTAAAAGGCAAAGTTGATAAATAAGTCTTTAACAGTCTTAAACGGGCCGAGCTCGAGTGGTGGAGTTTTCCTAGAATAAGCTAGATCACCACAGAGCCAGAGCACTTTTTACTGGCCACACTATTCTTGTTTCCATGCGCTCTTTTAAGGTTTTTGGCAGCCGCAACATTTTCCCCCTTCCACGAACCGCGTCCGTAATTGGAAAAATATGTGCACTCATAAACAAGAGGAATAGAGTTTTGTGTTAATTCTTCTTCTTCTTCTTCTTCTTCTTCTTCTTCCTATTATTATTATTATTATTATTATTATTATTATTATTATCATCATTCTCCTCCTTCTTTTTCTTTTTCCACTTCTTCTTCTTCTTCTTCTTCTTCTTCTTCTTCTTCTTCTTCTTCTTCCACCACCTCCTCTTCTTCGTCTAGATAAGAACACCATATTTGCATAACGTGTTAGTTAGTAGTGCGTTAAAGAATCTGTAACGCTCAATGGTCTTGAAGTCGGAGAAGAAGGGCGGAGTTTGGGACTCGTGTGCGCCCGTTATATTGGGTGGAGTGGCCGCGTGTCACCTCTCGCGCAGAGATGCTAAGAAGGCCCTATTTAATTTATTTTTTACTATTTAATAAAATGTCTTTTTGAATGGTTCTAACCATTCGTAAATAATACGAGCACAACCCTGTTGAGAAATTTTGGAGAATTGTGTAAATCTCCTTCACCTTTAGACTCTCTATTTATTTATTTATTTACTTAATTTATTTGGACATTAAGTGTATTGGGGGTTTGTATATAGGCCATGTGTCTAAATACGTGTCTTTTTTTGTTTTTTAAAGCTCAGCATTTAAAAGCTCAGCATTTATAATTGAAGTACAGTATACCCTTTACAAGAAACAGACACATCTGAAGCGGGAACGAAAGTGGTCGGGTTTTACGTACTTTATGTCAGTGCTTTTTATTGCTGTGCTCAGAAAGTTGAGAAATTTAATCACACTTTCAGAAGCCATTTGTAACGACTGTGAAGGTTTTAAATTGCACGACCATTTCAATCTCAACTGCTTTGACTTTTTACAGCTTCAGATTGTGAAACATATAAACTCAGCTTTTTAAATGTCCTGTGTTTTTCTCATCTTTGTACAGTAAAACTGTTTCCAACTTATTTTTTTGTAAGAACATGGTTGTGTCAAATGGGCTTCCCTTCTTTATCCTTTCTTTCTCAGTCTCTCCAATCTGTCCCGGGGAATAGAGGGCGGGACAGATAAGGGGAGAGAATGAGGGGAAAAGCGAAAGGGAGGTGGAGTTCTTTCCATATGTGATTCCTCCGGAGTCTGTTCATAGCTCACACATTCTTAATTCCTTTCTGTCTTTAGTTGAATATGAACATTTCCATTAGCCCTCTAAAACTGGTGTCTATTATGGTTCTTTAAAATATTCCTACATGTTTTGCTTAAAAGTTGAAATGTGTGACATTCAGCATTATTTAATCTTCAGTATACAGTGTGAGCTGGCAATATATGGAGGACCAAATGTAAAAAAGTTGAATTCTCTCTCTTTTTGGACATTTGACAAATGCTGAGTATAAATGCTAACTACAGTATATGAATAAGTATTAAAAAGAAATCTAAATGTAAAATATCTTAAATGTTTGGTTCACATTCTAATTGCCCCTGCCCTCTCTGGATGTGTTGTCACAGTGAAAAGTTTTAGAACAGAGTTGACAATGTGAAAAGCAAGAAGACATTTTGCCCATGGTTGCCAAGTTTTGGTTTTAAAGAAAATAATCAAAATGAATTCAAATCAGTTTCTTCTAACATATCTTGTGGCTTCCCGACCCTGATCCTGGACTTCCCTCCTGTCTGCAATTTTTCTCCCTGCTTTTACACACCTGCTTCAGCTAATCAGATAATTAACAGTCCTTCCTGAGCAGGACCAGGACTGGGTGCCAATGTGCCATAGCATGTGCAATCAAACTGTGTGCAAAGAATAATTTATATGCAGTAAGTGGCCTATCTAAAATGTACAGAACCATTTCTGTTTTCAGATATACAGCAAAGATCAATTTTGGACACTTGTATGGGAATGCCATGTTATGTGTAACCAGTAAATCCTGAAATTATGAATAATACAGATACAAAATAAAAAAAACCCACAGAAAATAGAAAAATGTAAAAGGTCATAGCATCTATCATAGCTAGTAACATAGTTAGCACTAATGCAGTGTTTATTTTACAGTGTGAAGTTTGTGTAAATCAAAATGTTAAATAAATGGAAATGGAAAAAAAAATACTGTTTTGTTCATATTCTAATTGCCTCTGCTGTTTATGTGTGTGCTTCACTGGGTAAACATGGTGCCAGGAGGTAGAGAGTTTTTTAACTGTACTGTGCTAGTTTTGGAACAGGTTGCCAGTTTAAAGAGTCTTTGGGAGGTGGTGTTTTTTTTGTAGGTTCAGAACAATTGTTTGGAACAATGATGCCATCAGTAGAACTGGTAACTGTGAAATTAAAGTGGAACAGCAGTAGCTATTCTGGTTAACTGACTAGATAATGCTACAGGGGCTACTTAATTGTACCTAAATAGTGATGGATTGTAGACAATCCTACAGAGTAGTCTGTATTTAAATCTGCCATAGAATATATTTTACTGAATTGGTTTAATTGAATTCCTTTTATTGGTTTTAAAAACATCTTTGCAGTTGCATAATGTTTGTATATCAGCCCAGAACTGGCACCAGCAGATATTTACATTCTCAGCCTTGTTCCAAAACTAATGCAATATGGCATAAAACTGAGACCCCTACCATTTATATTTGACATTTAATGTTTTCATTTGACATTTAGATTCATATTTACACTGATTTTAAAATTGTTGCTTGACATGAGTCATTATCTGAATCCATCAGAATTTAAAAGAGAGTGAAAAGTTTCATTTCATACCCTGTACACTTACATTTCACAGAAATATTTGTACACTTAATAGTTTGCATATTGTTTGTTTAATTTCTCAGTTTTTTCTGAAAAATTCCAATTCCAAATTTGCATTTTGGGCTTTGGAAGGTTGTTTGTCTAAATTCAAAGACTTTTTCCTCTTTCTAATCCCACCAATAAAAGATTTGGCCATTCAAAGCAATAATCATATGCTCCAGCCAGGACTGAGGTTTCGTGTTAGCTTCCCTGTAATTAACTGTGTTAGCTCATTACAGTTAGACAGCACAGGAGCCTCTTCAGGCTCCAGTTAGATGTAACTGGGATACAGTGCCTCCTTCCAGTCAACAGCTTAGTGATTCTAATTTATATGAGTGATGACTGATGAGACTGAAGAGGTGTGGATAGGACAGAAGAGTGCAATGTTTTAGAGTGGTTTCTGTGATGTGAATGATTTCTCACATTGTTAACTTGGTGGACTGTTTCAATGAATTCCAAATGTACATTTACAACATTTGGCAGACAACCCTCACTCTCACTGAGAAATTTATACAAAGTTACATAAATGGGGGTGGTGTGATTGGAATTTATCTGATTTTAATTAAAATCCTAGCCCAGTCCCAGTGTTAACTTTTTTCCTGACTTGTTATGAACGTTATTCATTTGTGCGAAAGAGTGTGACTATGTTGGCTATTTTATGTTTAGAGTAGCCTTACACAAGGGATTAAAATTTTAAGTACTGAATTAAACAGTCCTGGAATAAGAAAGAGTTTACGGTAGTTCAGTGTTAGTGTTACATGTTGGGCAATACTTGGGCAAATATCCTTTTATTTCAGACATGTATAAAGCACTTAATATTCTCCTATAACCACAATAATTAAGGTCAGTGTTGAATATAATTTCCCCCATTCTTTGCTACAAACTTCAAATATGCTTGTGCTGCAGATATTATCCAATGTTATATCTGCTGTACAATATTGCATGCCAAACTACACACTCTACTTAATAAGTATAACTCAAACAATATTTAAAAAAAGAATGAAAAGAAAGACAGAATGGGGTGAGGCAAAAAAAGACAATGGAAACTGTGGAATTCCTCTTGGTGGGTAAGAATGTGTAGAAGGTAGAGGTCCAGGTGCCAGGAGTCATGGGAATAGGGGTCAAAGATCAGATGTTCAGGATCATGACCCCAGCAGATGATGACTACACCAGCGATTTATAATTGTTTATCCTGAGACACAGAGATTAAAAAAATCTACACATGGTGCAGGTGTGGGTGTGCTAAGAGCTTGTGGCCATGTTGTGAGGCTTGTGTGTTGGTATGTATGTAAGAGGTGTGTGTGTTGCTGTGTGCTGCTGTTTGTTGCTGACTTCTGCTTGGCTGTGTGTATATGAGCACATGTGTATGTGTATACGTATTTCTGTATCCTGTATTGTTTCTATCTGTATCGACATTTTGTATCTGTATCGACATATAAATCGACATATAAATGTTCAGTGCACCAAATATTTTTTCTATACTCAATATCTATATCTATCTATTACTATGGCCCCTGAATAATTTGTCTTAACTAATTTTGTTTGTTTTAAATCATGCTTACGCAGTTATTATTTTTGTTTGTACCTGTCCAAAATGTTTTCCAATAATTTACTTCTATTTCCCAAAATATAAACTAGCATCATGAAGACTTTGAATATGTAGTTATTAATGATGGACGAATGTAGCTTGTAAATTCTTGTTGGTCACTTCAGCTTCATCTACAATCTCATTTGAAACTATTGGAATGGCAAGGCCAGTTCATTCAATTCACAAAAAACATTTGGGTTTGACATCAGTAGATGAATATGAGACTAGAGTTTAGGATTTCAGCTTTTATTTCCTGGTATTTACATATAGATGTGTTAAACAACATAAAACATGCAAACTTTTTTGTATCAGAACAGCCAGTTTTCGGCAGGCAAATGCATAGAGACAGATAACAAACACTTAGTTGCATATACCTTACTTCCAATAATTGCATCAAATCTGCATCAAAATTTTGTTCATTCTGCTGAAGTTATATCATCAATAAATATTAGAGAGGCTTTTTCAGAAGGAGCAATTAAAGCCAAAGCCACTAATAACACTACAGCCACCATTTTTTTAATAGCTTATAAATTTAAGTTCATGAACAGATCCTTTATTTCTTTACTCAATAGCTTTAGTAGAGGTGAATCTTGGTTCCAGAACTTTTGTGGGTCATCTCTGTATTTCTGTGACAATTCCAATCTGGTCTTCTGCTTTTAACTGCGGATGTTTTTTTTTCTTCGCAACTCTCACATTGTTTGGGTCGTGAGCTGTTGTTGTTCTCCATGGTCTATGTTTCTCAGTAAACTGGTGGATTCTTTCTTTTTTCAAGACATTCTAAATTGTTACATGGACCATGCCTCAAAATGACTTTCTTTTATCCCATAGACAGTTCTCTGATCTTCATTTTAGCTTATTCTTTTTTAAAACAAATGTAGTCTTAACAGTTAAAACTGAAGGCAAAAACCAAGAGTTGATGTTTATCATTTAAACAGGACACTAACAGGACACACTTGGGTATCAAGAAACACCTGGCAGTCACATGTTCCAATACTATTGCTCACCTAAAATGTGTGCTATGTTCTCTGTTGTTTAACACATCTACATATAAATAACAGGAAATGAAAGCTCTTTTGATCTCAAATAATCATGCCCTTAGTTTACAACAAAAGAAAATGAATTGGCATTACCATTCAGGAGGGAGAGAGCTTTTAATTAAAACAAACCAAAACAAAAATAAAGCAAAACTAAATGAGTAGTGTTTTTCCTGTTTGTATCTGTATTTGTTTCAGGTCATGCTGAATAATATGCATTTGTAGTTACTTACCAGGTATTCCTGTATGATTGGTCAAAGTAAGATTGCATCAGTGTGTGTTCGAATACTTATTGTTGTGTTGCGTTAAACACTAAGTTGGTATTAGGGTTGTCAAATGAGTTCAGATTTTTCAGGTTCAATTAATTGAAATATTTATTATTTGGTTGCATTTGAACATGTGTCTACATTATCCTGCCACAGATGTGTGCATTAACACAAGGGCTTAATTGTAATATTTGTAGTGTTTGCATAAATTCAAGTGCTTGTAAAATGTCTTAATTGTAATGTTTTCTTGCTGCTGAATTTCAGTTGAATTTTTATTACATTTCCATGCTGTAATTTCCGACCTTCATGGAACAACTCTGCTGTCAGCCTTCTGAAAAAAAACGTTTTGGATTATTCTGGAACAAGATTGCTAGTGGTTCACATATATTTTTCATTTTGTTCAGTTATACATATACATTGAGACAATTTTTACCTGGGCAGTGGTTTAAAACCTACATTCAATAATTTTAACATGTCAAAATAAAACATTTTTTAAACATGTTTACCAAGCACCCCTGTAGACCACCTATAGTACAACCTCTTCTGTACAAATATATTTAACTTAAGCATGTTTATTACATGTTTGTTCAGAATCCCAAATGGTTTCCTGTTGTCTTTGTGCTTGCTGCATGGGCTGTAATATAATGGTGCTGTAGACCCTACTGCAGACCTTACATAGCACACTTAATGCAAACACCATTTCAGACACTGAAATATACTGATCCTGACTGAAGTTTTTGCTGGAATTATTCTTTAAATTAGTTTAAGTTAGTCTTTTTAAATTAGTTTTAATAAGATAATATATATATTGGATATTAGATTAGATGTTAAGAAAAACGAAACACATTAAAAAAAATGGATGTTGTATATATGGCTTCAAATCAGCTGTTTTTACTACATTAAGTGACATAAGAAATGTAGGAAACATGTGTTTGTAGAAATGAGTGTCTGTGATCATGGCTATGTGTGTATGTGGCTGTGTGTGTAGTAGGTTCCCAGACCTGGAGTGCTGAAATTTGTGAGTTTTGTGTTTCAGGAGATGGTATGCCCTATGAATAGACTCTTTGACTGCTCTGTGTGCGAACCTCTCCTGTTTTATTATGATTAACAGGAAGTATGAGGGGGGTCTGGGACACAAACCTTACATCAAACTATATCCAACTGAACACCTTTCTTTATAGTAAAATCTTCTGCTTGTGGTAGTGTAGCATTATCAAACCCTTTTGGCTGAGCAAGGGAAACAAAGGAGTATCAGTAATTCTAATATGGCTCCATAGGAAGAAAGTTTGTGTCGTGATGGACAGTTTTCCTCTAATAACATCTGGAAAGAGTCATAAAGCAGTCTATGGATACTGGAGAAAAAGAAAGTGAGGGAAAAAAACAGGGTGAAAAAATGAGAAAGAATGTGTTCCAGATGTTTTTATTCCTCTTATGGTGGAATGAGGGAGAGGCAGAAGAAATAGTGTTTCATTTACAGAACAAACATGTCTCTTATGCTGAAAAGGAAGGAAAAAAATGAAAGAAAGTTTTGCTACCTGAGGGGCTGAGGCTGGGGGTAAGGGTGTGAATTTCACACAGATAATAAAACAGCAGAATGATGTTGTGGAGGTGTGTATGTGTGTGTGTGTGTGTGTGTGTGTGTGAGGATATTATGTAGCTGGTTTATATGAAAGGTCATTAAGACCTAGACTATACACTTGAAGAGGGAGAATTTGCATGTTGCAACAACCAGGTTCTGTTGAATGGTGACCATATAAGGATTTTTATTTGTGTGTGTGGAAAATGTGTAATGCATTTTTATATCAACTAATTAAGTTTCCACTTAAAACTCACATACACACAGTTTCCAGAGAAAAAACTTAAACACAGTTGCATGACTTTTAACAGTGAAGTTGAGTAAACAAGTGAGAGAGGAGAGTGAACCATGTTGTGTCACATTTATTCCACTCTGTTGCTGAGAGAGAGTGGGACAGAAAGATAAAATGTGTGTGTGTGTGTGTTCTTAGAGTTCTTAGAGGGAAAGCCCCATTTGACCAGTCTGCATCTGATTACACTCAGTGTGTAAAAAGCCTGTTTTGTATTATGGGATTCTGGGACGAGGACTGGAGTCTGATTGCCATAGCTATAGTTGGTGTGTGTGTCTGAAAGAGGGCATTATTGGTTCTATTGTGACCAGCACACTCATAAAAAATGTATGACTGGGGAAGAAATACAGGCATATTCATACAGAAGAAATAATAAAAATAATACTAATACCTGCATTTATAGCCAAGAGTTAATCATCAGTTAACAAAAACTAATAGATTTTCCTACATTTCAGCTCAATTCATTTGACATGATATAGCATCATGTACAGTTACACCTCCACAAATTATTCTTGTGAACAGTGGTCTGTCATATTTATAAGTTCAACTGACCTTGATATCTCCCCCAATATTATTCTTTATGATAAATACATTTTATAGAAGTTATTTGAAGTAATGAGGTGATTCACATTTTTGTACAAGGACCTCAACTCTCATGAATGCAAACATACTTACTAACACACACCAAAAGCTCTTGATAAAGTAAAAGGAAGGTCTTATTGTTCTGTAAACTGATGTTACAGACCCTCAGCTTTGCCATTTTTCCACCATGTTGCTGATTTTTATGTCAAAGCCTGAGATGGCATAGACTAAGGCACTTAAATATCATCATAATCTATGATTGACAGTATGACCTTAGCAAACACCCATTAATTAACGTTGACATTAATGTTAGTCGGTCACTCCTTTGTACTCCACACACAGAGGAAGAGGAAAATAAAATAGTGCACTTCATTAAAATGGGTAACTTACTTCAGGTGAAAGACTTGGATATTGTTTTCTCACAAACAATAGTATACATTTTGACTCCTGTTTAGTTGGTACCTTACATTAGCTACATATGCGTACATTACTTTGATTAAAATGATATTCAGAGCTCAGACAGTCATGACTCAAAACTGTGAATATTTAATTACAGACTTGACTATAAGACTAGTGGCAAAAGCACAGCTGCGTTTAATGGGTCAAAAGTTCCAGTGGCTGTTGCACACACCAACATACTTGATGAATGAACGGTGTGTGTGCACGCTTATGATGAGAAAATGCCGCACAGGTCTGGACAGGAGAGAGGAACTATTAAAGCTCTGCAATAGCATGGAAATCTGGCACTCCTTTGTCTAGCAATGGAACATCTCTTTTTGCCTCTCTCTCCCTCTCACACACACACACACTCAAACAAATTGAAACAATTGTACTTTGTGAACTCTCCATACCTAACATTCAACTAATTCCTGTAACAACAACTTTAGGATAAACCTAGTTATTAGTTTAGTTTTTTAGTTTAATCCTTGACAAATGATACACAATTCACATGAGACCTGAACAACCTTGTCAACAGGCAAACTGTTCATTGTCAAGTTCATGCAATTTTCCAGGCAATCATGAGAAAACAGAAAAACAGAAAACAGAAAACATCCACTGAGTAGCAGTTCTGTGGACAGAAATGGCTTGTTGATGAGAAATGTCAGAGCAGAATGGCCAGACTGGTTTGAGCTGACAGGAAGGGTATAGTAACTCAAAGTAAACTGCTCTTTACAATTGTGGTTTGCAAAAAAAGCATCTTAGGATGCACAGCATGCCTAACCTTAAAGTAGATGTCCTACAAGAGCAGATGATCAGGTGTAGGATTCCTTTTGATGTTAAATAGTATGTATATAGTATAAGTCTTTGTCCCAGTGCTTTCACTGTCTCTGTTATCTATTAAATCATGTTATCATGTTTGAGCTCTTAGTTGTGCACTGAAACGAGTCACCTTTTCCAACCACGGGAACACACATTGTGTGTGAAAATATTTTCAGCAGAAATTTTTATGTGAAAGGGTCTCTTAAACACTACAAAACAAATTGCTATTTATTCTTTATTACATGTTTTATTAGTGTGTGTGTCTTAATGAAAGTCAAAAGACAGACATGAAAAGTAATATAGAAGCGTTACATGGTGGCTCTTTTGCAAATGGTGTACATGCCATGCAAGCAAGCCTGAGTAGCACCAGAAACCCAAAACACAAACGCCTCAAAAGAGAAAAGGCACTACAAAGGGTTCTGTGTCAGAGAAAGAAAGAGAGATACCATGACAAAGCAACAGAAAAATATTCTGTTTGAGTTGTATTCATGGGGGTATGGGATGGTTTGCTCTTGCTAGAACTGAATATAAAATAAAATAGAGGCTTTTGGAAAGCTGAAGAACATAATTACATATATGAAACACATTACATAATGAAATATATAATGCCTTGTGGGTTGGTTAATGATGTCATGATGTGGAACTCCTAGTCTAACAACCCTACATCATCAATGAGCTTTGGTGGTGAATGTTAACCTTCAGATTTCATTTCATTGACCCAGTTTTACCACTGCTATATCAAATCGACTCGGTGTATCTGATTTCAGTCTTGAATAGAAGCAATCTAAATCTTATTTATTATATTAAACATGCGCCGATCCTCCTGATGCCAGGTTTACAGGTGCGTGTGTATGTGTGTGTAGAAATGATAGAAATGTCATATCTCATATTGGACACATCATTTTTAAGATTGTTCCACTTTTAGTATAATTTTAAAATGTTCCAGCTTTAATCAAACAGAAAGTAAAGATTAAGAGGAGCTGTTAGAACAGGCTTTAATCCCACCTTCAGCCACAGATCAGCTACAGTATTTATAGAGCCTGGTGATGACTAATGTCAGGGAAAAATGTCTAAGGGTTCATTTTTTGCCCTGGTATAATAAGTGGACCAATGATTGTATAGGATTATTATTATTATTATTATTATTATTATTATTATTATTATTATTATTATTATTATTATTGCACTTTGTCCAAACTCTTTCAATGTTATTTTATGTTTAATGAAAGGATAACAGAAAAAACAGCGTGTAACAATGCTGCTGAAACACATTAGTCCTATTGTTTACATTCCATCCATATCTGAATATTTATCTACATAATAATTTGATCTTGTCCTTATATTTATACAGGGTATTTAATTGTGTTCTCATCAACACAGAAGCCTGTACTTACCTTTTCTCTTCGTCTCTTATCCTAAGATGTCCTTTCTCTAATGTCTAATCTATCTCTGCAGACACTGTAGAGTACTGTAAGATACAGATACTATTTGCCTTCAAATCATAAGACTGGAAGAAGCAAATAAAATGAGAAATGATCTGCATCAATATTGCTCTAAATTATTATGGCTGTTAAGATTCTGAGTCTGCATTGTCACTGAGTAAAGACAGTGAGGATTGTGTTTGTTTCCTGAACAATTTCCTTCTGTTCTTGTGTATAATCTTTTACCATTTATTTTCATTCTTGTGATAGTTGGACAATTTCAGACAAATTTTAAAGTGATTTCCAAGCATCTAGTCTGTGTCTGAGTGCCAAGTTGTGCAGTCTCAGAGCCCGATATGGCCTCTTGCTTCTGTTCTAAGAAAATTTTAAACAGAATAATGTTGATGAAACAGTCATTGTTAGGTTTAGATGTTGGTTCACGGTGAGTGAACTATGTTTATGCTTATTACTACATGAAAATGTTTATTCTTGGCAGTGAATTTGAACACATTTCCTTGGAGTATAAGGGCATATGTTGCATTAACGTTGGAAAAAAGTGAAAGCCTGTATCCTCTGAGGGCATAGCATGTAGCTCAGCTCTACTATTCATGCATGTTTGTGACCAGTCTTTTTTCCCTATTGTTTTGTGAAGAAGTGTGTGTTTGGCTCTCAGTGGGAAAAAAGTGACAGAGAGCAACAAGGGAGTTGGGGATTCTCTCTTTTTCATTATTGGCTGCCAACTCATTTTCTGCTGTCTCCTTCATTTTTACACTCATTTCCTTTCCTTTCATTTCTGTTTTTTTTTTTTTTTCTTTTCTCATGCGTTCCAGGAGTGAGTTCACTGACAAATCAAATTCCTTCCATAAGAGTTGTGGTTTTTAGCTTAACTATTGTGGATAAAAGAGGCATTAGCTTTAAATACATATTACAGTAAGTGAAAAAACAACCCAGTTTTCCAACAATGCATAAATTCTGAAAAGCATGATTTCCTGAACCACATCCTAACCTCCACTTGCCAGTTGAGTGGTCTCAAACAATTTCTTTTATTGCTGGATCCCTGGAGTCTGTATACAGTCAAACACAGATGCACTCCCTGCTAAGCATGTACACTCTGATTCCATATGTATTAATTGGTATTTTATTAATTAAGATCATTATATACTTTTCTGAACACATGCAGTGGTGTGTTGTATTCTTCTGTGCTTCTGTAATGCAGAGTGATTGAATAGGCAGTATCACATTGTTACATCTAAATGTTAGAGGTGTAAAATATATATATAAATATATATATATATATATATTTGAACACTGTCATATGTAAAACTCTAAATATTTGACCTTAATTATTATAGTATGCTTGCCTTTACATTTTAAGATGATAGGCAAGAGTTGTGAGTTGATAGGCAACATCATCAGACATCTCTTCAATTGTTTTGGCGGTCAAGCATTCGCCTGAAAGAATAGTGTGTGTGTGTGTGTGTGTAAACTGAAGGAATGTTAATCCTTACAAGTAAATTGTCTAAAGTCACAGACTCCAGGTTTCTTTCCCTGCTCTGTGTGTGTGTGTGTGATGATTAGTGTTTGGGGCTATGCTCTAACAGTTAGTTGTTCAATTTACTTGCAACAACAGATGCCAGGCCAAAGAAGACCATTTAGGTTTTGTGTGTGTGTGTGTGTGTGTTTGAGAGAGAGAGAGAGAGAGAGCACTATCATAGTCAGCACTTTGTCTTGACTTACTGCTGCTTTTTTGCTTTAGCAGATGTTGAAAACAGGAGAAGTGCTTGACTGGCTGTGAGTTAAAAAGGTGTAAGAGTCAAAGTATTTTAATTGAATCATTTTAACAGGAAAATTGAAATGTGTAAATAATTTAAATTAAGTGGTTAGCACTGTTGCCTCACAGCAAGAAGGTCCTGGGTTCGAATGCCGGGTTCGAACAGGCAGGGGCCTTTCTGTGTGGAGTTTGTATGTTCTCCCTGTGCCTGCGTGGGTTTACTCTGGGTACTCCGGTTTCCTCCCACAGCTCAAAAACATGTACATTAGGCTGATTGTCTGTCTATATGTGGCCATGTGAAGGACTGGTGACCTGTCCAGGGTGTACCCCTGCCTTTTGCACAATATGTGCTGGGATAGGCTCCAGCAGATCCCTGTGATCCTAATTAGGAATAAAGTGGGTATAGAAAATGGATGGATGGATGATTATCATAAAAAAATAAACCTTGGGCAACTTGTGTGAAAAATAATTCAGATATTTGAACTGAAGTGAATGATGTGATCTGCCCTTAACTCTGTCTTTCTGTTACTAAAAATAGTCCTTCCGATCATCATCTTTCGCTAGTTAACAGTAAGCCTGCCCCAGATTCAGAACAGAGTTAGTCATGTATTGAGGGGGGACTCTTATGTTCAATTTTATCTTATCAGCAGAAATACATAATTACTAAGTAATAGTAATCTTTCTCTTCTTGCTGCTGCTCCTTTGTTTCAATTTGTTCTACATCACTATATGTTATTTCCAGCAAAAGGAAATAAAATTGGTCCTATTTACTGATTTGCATTTGTACGTTTCTCCATCTGTAAATGTAATGATGTTAGCATGTGAATCTGCATCTGCTGAATTTGCAAAGAATAACCATTTTCAACACATTCCACTGTACTGAGAAAAAAATGGAAACATATTAATGGCGTATAAGGGCATATGTTGCATTAACTTCGGAAAAAAACTAATTTTTGTTCATTTTTAGTCAGTGTTTCACTAAACAGGTGGAGGAAAATGTTGCTCCTGCACTACAGATGAACTGGATAAAGAGTTTGTGTTGCCTGCAATTATGTGGGCTAAGGGAGGGGGTGCCGTTGTGGAAGTCTATCTAGCACAAAAAGCTGGTAATGAAAGCCAGTCCTTCATTTTATGTGGAAAGCTGTAGAGGAGAAAAAGAAAGAGAGAGAGAGACAGAGACAGAGACACGGACAGGCAGAAAGAGATGATGATATTTATATTTAAGTTAATGTTTTTAACAGATTTGTTGATAGAACATATTTTTAAAAAAAGTCATAATGGAGGGTTGTGGAGTTAGTGAGGACTGCAGGGACTCCTGATAAGAGTGCAGCATTTCCACAGACATTACACTCTGGATGCAAGAACTACAGTGCTCCAGTATCTATTATACTGGTGTAATATTTATTCAGTTTTTTTTTTTTTTGCTTTTGTCTTTCAAAAAGCATAATAATGTCCTGAAAGTAGAAAGGAAATTCATGTTTAACCAGTTTTGTTTTTGGTAGTCGTGCATACTGTACATTTAACATCAGTCAGCAGTAAGTATTTGTATAGTTTATGCATTAATCAATTAATTATTAATACTATTGCATTTGTTTATTGCATTCTGATTTTCTTTATGAATGGAGACATGCTTAAGAAATTCACTGATTCTTTACTGAAAGTTATTGTTACAGTTTCTCAGCAAGTCATCAAGAAATGTTTAGTAAATGTTTAGTATGTTTAGGTTTGCCAGTAAGAATAATTCATAGCTCTAAGATAAAATAAAGCCCTGAGTTTCTTTACATTCAGGTTTCCCTGTGTGTAAGTTCAAAATTCAGAAAGCTAAGTGGTTTTGTGTCTATTGTGTGTGTGTGTGTGTGTGTGTGTGTCTGTGTCTGTGTCTGTGTGTCGTAGTAAGACAAATTAATTCATGTCAACCAGAAAAATTAACTGCTTCTGTCCACACACACACACACACACACACATTTACCTTTGGTATTTATGGAGGGAAATACAGAGCTGTATAAATGTTGTCACAGTAAACCAGTACGGCTGTTTTTACACTCCTCTGTGGCCCCTTTTTAAGAGGGTAAACACACACATGCACGCACACACACCAAGTGCAAATACATCAGCGTAATAAGACAAGACTTTTACCTGAACTGCACTTTGTGGTTTAGCACTCATTAAGGCCCTCTTTGGGTGTGTGTGTGTGTGTATGCTGGGAGGCTTTAGATGTTGTATGAACATGCTGATACATCTTACTTAACCACAGCAAGCTGTAAAAGATAAAAAGATAAAATATATCAAATGATTTACATATGCGCACACTTCTAGTTCTAGATATAAAAAACATAGTGTGTTACAAGCATCAATGTTCGCCTACACTTTAATTATCCAGGAAAATAAAAATGTACTCAGCATGTTCACTCATCTCATCTATATCAGCCAAGAATTCTGCCATGTTTCTGCAGCCAAATTGTGTTTCTGTAGTTTCCAATCATTATCATTCAAGAATAATGTTATTTTTGATAACCAAATCATATAGACTTTCTTTAATTTATTTTACGTTTTATCCAACTACTCTATTTGGCAAACTAGTCTATAAACCTAGTTTGGCTTGTATGTTAGGTCAAAGATCAACAATTAGCTATCATGCAAACTGCACATTGAAATGAACTCAAACATTGTAATTGTGTTAAGTACAATAAACGATGTTGTGCATGATGGTTTGATGATATAAAAATGAACTAAACATCACATAGCAAGAAAGCAGCAGCCATTTTGATCGCTTTAAAAATTTATTTGTTAAACAGTTGAAATATGTGGGTGTTTGGTGGTGTAGCAAGTAACAGGATCTCTTCTATCCTGAGCTTAGATTACAGTATGTAACATTTCCTCCCTGTAAGAAACCAGTCCAGTAGATGTATTGGCTACAGTAAACTGGCCTTAGATGATTATTTGTGTGTGCTTAGCTACCTGCAACTCATATCTGTGCCCAGCATTCCTGACATAGTCTCCAGATCCACTGTTCAGTTTTTTTTGTTAGTGTTACTTCTGAATAGATTGCAACACCGTATCGATTTCCATGACAGGTCTTAAGTTCTTATATCGCTGTTGCTGTGCCCACATTTGGAGAAAAAAAAACACACCAAACATGTTGGTAAATGATAGAATGATAGACACTGCAACAATTATTTCATTAAAACTGCTTTGCAAACCTGAAGGCTGGTTATCCCATAACTACATGTAAAACAATGCAAAAAAATCAATGTATTATACATATATTACATCCTAAATGAGAGATGCAAAGAAGTCTTGGTTAGACAGGTGCAGGAGGTTTATTGAATTTTGTAAGAGTGAAGTCATAAGATCTTTGATAGTTCTGCTCATTCCATTGGCTGTCCAGTTTATTTAATGCTTGATGACCTCATTGTCAAGATAATTATGACTTTTCCGGAAACCTGTTGTGATGGTTTTATTAACATCATAAAATGTATGTAGTTTTACTGAGCCATTCACCCTTCCACTTCAGTATATAAGTGTGTATATTATGTGTGTGTGTGTGTGAGTGAGTATGTCTGTGTGCATCCAAGACACACACATATTAAAGTAGAATTTTGTTAAATATGTATTAAAAACATACTTCGAATGTGGCTATGTATTTAAACAGAAATAGAGATCAATGGCTTTGTGAATTGTGTGTGGGTGTGTGTGTGTGATTGTGTGTGTGTGTGTGTGTGTGTGGTTGCTCTGATGTGTGTCACCTTGTGGGAGCTGGCATGATGTCTTGTGGGTGCTGGATAACCCTAACCCTCTCATGGTCACTTGTCTGACTTTATTTATGTGTGTGTCTGTGTGTGTGTGTGTCTGAAACCACATGTAAATGAGGGCTTTGTCCTTGTCCTTTCTCAAGATTTAAATATGTGGAATATATTGAACTAAATGATATGGTGGTGGTTAGTGAAATGACAGTAACTAATCTAAGATTTACAATTAAAGGGACTTTCCAACATAACAGAACACTCTAAGAATATTTAGAGACCTTAACGGTTCTTAACTTTGTCGTGTTTGTTTTTTGTCATGTTGTGCAGAATTACATACAACAATATTATGTCTCTTCATGGATGTTAACCTTATTCATTCATTCATTCCATCTCCTGTAACTACATTATCTTGGTCAGGGTCATAGTGGATCTGTTGATAAAAACACTGGGCATGAATACACCCTGAATGGGAAACCAATCCTATCCACCTATATCTAAATATGATGATTCATGGAATGACTCAAGTCAAGAGTGTTTTCTGCAGCAGAGCTCTCTAACATTTACATAAAGTTTCTTATTTCTAAAAGGTTGCTTTTAAATAATGTTAATAAAAAAACACAATTGCACAATTTTTCATATGCATTCTTGCATTCAATTTTCCCCACAGATACAAACCTAACAAGTTAATTAACTAAATGGAGAGTTATCAGAGCTCACTTCACACTGTACCTATGAGCCAGCCTGTGAGAAAGGATAAGGTTCACCTGGCTCTAACTTTCACCTGATTATAGGAGTGAGTGTTATAACAAAGAGATTATATCATGATGCTCAAAGGCAGTTCTAAATATTGGTTTAGTCACAAACTGCGGCAAAATTGTATAGTAGTTTATTGAAAAGTCCAAAAATGTATTTTTTTATTGTGTTTATTTTTATATGTTTAAATACATAACAAATGAAAATACATGACAAAAAAGATTTTTTAAATTCTAAAATATATCAAAATATATTGTGATATCCAAAAGAACTTTCTAGTTTATCACAAACATATTGATATTTTATCCTGATGTCAGTCGACCCTACCTGGCTATATAAAATTCAGAGAAATAATGTTTCATTATTCACTATTTAATATGAACTAATCACTAATCTCTCTCTCTCTCTCTCTCCTTATTTTATTTTTGTACTTTTTTGTACTTGTATTTTTCTACTTCTATGTAAATAAGAGTTAATAAAGGTAAGGAGAATTAAGAGCATCTCACAAAGGTGGCTGCAGTGACCTTTTTGAAATGCTGCTTGGAGTCTTTAGGTGTGTGTTTAAAACGAACCAGCTGGTGGTGTGTAACAGTTAGGGAAAGTGTTTTTGTGTGTGTAGGTGTGTGTGTTTATCAGTACAGAGATGGATTACTTTAAAAAGCTTGTCACAAAGCAGTCATTAAGTGTGTGTGGTCTGGATACCTGAAACCCTCAGGGAAGAGTGAATGCGACAGAGTGAGTGAGAAAGACCCTGAAAAACTGTGCTGGTTCACTCACAGCTCCAGCTATCCATCACAGTGACATGACTGTTAATGTAACTCGTAATCCATATAGGCATGTACAAACCATGGTTTTAACACAGTGGGAGTTAATTAAACCCTACAGGAGGGAATTAAGTATGCTAAAGGGTTAATTTAACACAGCAGCATATAATTCAAGCACATGCTTAGTACAGTACTCCCTGTTGCCTCATTATGGAACATTTCAACTTGATGGGGCATTTTTGGGGAATTATATGTGGGTTGTGTAATAAGGGTCATTTTAACTATTTTTAACATTTTTGATGTGGCCTTTCTTGCCTGATTGTTTGATATCACCTGGAACTGGCCAATCACTGATAGGCAATGTTGCACAATAACAGGCCTCATTCTACTCACTGTATTGGAACCTTTATTTGCCTGTCCAATTAGTGCAGGAAAGGCTGGAGAAAAGAGATGTATGACATATTTTGTTTAATGTGCTAAACCTGGCTCAACTAGCAACAGCCGGTTTTGTATATAATGCAGTACAATGAAAATGAGTACCATGCATGTTGTTCAGAGTTGTGCAAACAGTGTTGCTAGTGGCATGGGCAGAAATTGGGTTACTTTTGAAATGCTAGTACAGGTTATTTTTTATACTTTCTAAAGGGTTTGCCAAGGGTGATGTATAAGAATTCGAGTGGTCCGAGCATTGACCTCCACCCCACTTAGCACCTATGGGATGAATTGGAACACTAAATTTAAGATGGAGTCCACATAATTTTACATTAACCAGCACATTGGTGATGCAGTCGACAATATGAAAATGAAATACAGTTTAATTACAGCAAAGATTATAATGCATTTAGCAGCCTTTTCATTACAAACAATTTGTAATCAAATTGCTTTTTTTCTGCTGAATTATTGGCACAGACATGAGTTTTTGTTTAATAAAGACTTCATTTATTACCACTTCAAATCATCTTTGCATCTCCACCACAATTTGCACTTCACACAGAGTGAGTTAAGAAGGGAGTCCTAGGTGCAGTTTTGCATGAGGAGCTACAGTAAAACTTTCAAATTCAAAAAGAATATGATTTTTTTTTGGCCACATTGAGCTGTGTTTTGTGCTGCAGCTCCAAATATATGTAGCTCTAGCACTTTTACTATCTCTGTTTTATCACTATATCCCTATCTTATCTTTCAGGTCATTTTGTGTTACATTTTGTCTAATAAATGCTGTAGAATACATTAAAAGTAAGGATGCAGTAATGTATGATACGGAGCATCACGTTGCAAAAAATGGAATATTGTGTATTGTGGAAATTAACATAATGGAAATATGTTGTTGCCCAGTTTGAACACCAGAGGTCCCAATCTACACATCCCAAGGAGTTAAAATATACAGAGGGCACACTCATCTGCCCTTGTGAAGTGACATACATTATAGGTTATATGGTTAAACAGCCATGGTACTACCATTTAATTGAGCTCAAACAACATCAGCCCCGTTCCGCTGCAATCTACAGATCACGAGAAAGAGGCTGCAGGGGGCATTTTAGCTGACTTTGGAGCTCTAGTTCTATTTAAAGAATAGAGGTGCTGTTATGTTGTTATGTGTCATGTTTCAGTCGTGTGATCACATGCATGTCTTTTCTCAGCATTGTGTTTATAATAGCCTGGAGCCATATCTGAGGTCGACACAGTTTAGACAGGTTTAAATGTGAGACAATTTAAAGGAATTTCTCCATTGTAATTTTAACTTTACAATAGAGGAAATAGCTGTCCATGTACAAATTTGTGTGTAGGTGTATACATTTAAAGTTATTGCTGTATAAGCACACAGTATGATGTTAAAAAACTGCATGTCATTATAAAATAGAAGAAGAAGAAGGTAGGAAATTAATGTTTTTAATGTTTTGAAAGTTCTAGAAATAACAAAAACCTGTCTTGCTCTAAATCTTTCCTCTCATTATGAATGCAAAGTTCTGTGAATATGCATATACGTGAAAATGCCCCATGCCCTCCTGCAATCAGATAGCCAGCTGGTCCATTAACTAGCCAACATTTTTCACAGGTCAACACAGACTGGGTATTGGCGTTTTAGTTTTCCTCGTCGATATTCTTTTAGATATGCCACAAAAGGCTGAAACTATTAGCACAGTGATCATTTTAAACTTAAGCAGCAAGTCAGCTATCTTAGTGTACACATTCAATAGCAACCATTTGTCACTACACTACTTAGCTCATAATATTTTTAAGTCAGAGAACATTGAGAACATATTCAGCCCCACCACTTAATCTGTTTTTTTTTTTAACGTTTCGTAGAGACTGATAAACTCTTTGTAGAAAAAGATGAGTAGAAAGAACCATTCATACTGACTTAGTTTTAAGACATTTCTGACTAACCTTTGGTTCGAGGACCCATCATTGCTGCATCTATTTCTGTGTTAGTTTTTTCTCTCTGTGGGAAAAATCTGGAGATGGAGAACTAAGAGTCAGACCCATATTTAAGCAAAACAGAGACGCTTGTGTATTTTTATGTAAATTATGACTTTCTTGAACATGAAAGAGTAAACTGTTTATATTTGTGTGTGTTTCTCTCTACAGTTGATCCAGCTGACCTTCTGAAGATTTTAGATTTTCCAAGTTTGCCTGACGGCGTAACGAAAACTACAGGCTTCTGCACACACAGGAAGTCGTCGAAAGGGCCTGATGTAGCCTACAGAGTAACCAAAGATGCTCAGCTCAGTGCTCCTACCAAACAGCTCTACCCCTGTGAGTGGACACATACATATTCATATTTGCACACATTCATGAACATCTACGCACTCCACACTCACTTGTGTGTGAGAAACTAAAAATGTTCAACAAGGGAGGCAGATGACTGATGAACAGCTGATATTAGATGGAAATAAGTTAATTATTAGTGACACTGATTGCTAAAAATAATTAGCCATTAAACATAATGTCATTGAGTATTAAACAAATGTGCTTGTGTTCTTAATTCAAGCACTGGAAAAGAGATAGAGAAAGAAGAGTGAAACCACACTTTCAGAACTTTCTGCTGATGTGGCAAACACAAACACTCTTTTTATCCAACCCCCTTTAAGTTTCAGTCTTTCATGTGGGGTTTGTGTGTGTGTGTGTGTGTGTGCCTGTGTGTGTGTGTGTGTGCGTGTGTGTGTGTGTGTGTGTGTTTGTGTGTGTGAGTGTGTGTGTGTGTGTGCGTGTGTTCGGAGGATGGGGGGGTCATAAGGGTGATGCATGTGCAAGCCCCTTTTATTGCTTATAGCCCACCAGTAGAACAGTGAGCCATAAAACTGCCCCAGACTCTCAATTTAGCAGGAATGCACCTGAGACAATCCCAAGAATTTGAATGAGGGGGAAGGGGCAAGAGAGAGAGAGAGAAGAAGGGAATGAACGAGTGAGACTGAAAAAGGCAGAGAGGCTGAGAAGAGAAGAAGAGGGGAGACAGAGAGGCTGTTCAGCTCAGTTTAGAGTGTCTGGTTTCTGTGTGTGTGTGTGTGTGTGTGTGTGTGTATGTGTGTGTTCCGACAGCAGCACTCAACTATGGGATTACGTACTAATGTTTTCCACAGACAAACTGAGGTCATTCTGTCACTCTTTCATTCTTTTTTTTCACTTTATATAGACATGCTTTCTGTCTTTTCCACAGAGACTTACACATGCAGGGACACAACTTATAATGCTGAAATAAATTGACAGCATTCTTGCCTCAAGTGAAACATAGACACCAGGCAGACGGACAAACTGTGATGGAAAAGTTTAGGTGTTTAATCAGAAGTGAAGCTTGTGGAAGAAGTGATTTAGCAGCTGGTTAATCCTTCTTTTAGCCCCTTAAGAGCTTTTTTAGCCTCCATTAGAAAAGAGAGCTTTAAGATGCTTTTTTAATGCATTAGAATGACATTTTAAAAAAAGAAACCTGATTCATTCTCAAAGCAAAAATTATAACACACAAAAAGTTGTAGAAATGAATTTTAAGTTGTAAAAATGAAAATCTGAAGTTTCCTTGTAAGACTTTTTATTAGTCTATTTATTTTAATAGCCCAAAATCTCATTTAGTTTGACCATAATCCAAATGAAGCAAACGGCATGCATAATCCCAAAATAAACGTTCCAAAGGAACACATTATTCCCAGTCCATGTCTAAATGCAGAAGTCCAAACACTGCTCTACAGTCAGAGTTTTAAAATAGAAAGCACACCCTGCCACTGTTACCACTATCTCTGGGTAAAAAGCTAGCTATATGCTGATTTTAGGGTTTTGTACACTGCCAGGTATGAAGGTATTTTTACTCAACATTTTTTTACTGACATTTATAACCATTTCTTAAACCTTGACCAAAAAGTTTTATGCACCCTGTACTATGCATAAGCAGTGCATGTGCACTCTTGACCAAAACAGTGCTATAACCTGCACTGCTAATGCATAGTGCAGGGTGCATAAACCTTTTTGGTCAAGGTGTTATTTTGTACTACTAAATTGACAAAATATCACACTTTGTGAACAAACGAAGAGGTTTACTGGTCAGTTAATTGCACAAACTAAGCAATTCCTTTTAGATTTTATGTGCAAAATGAAATCAGGACTTCTGCCTGATTTACAAGCTTGTGTTATTCACTTAATTAAGCCTTTACCTCTAAGAATTTATTTGCATGCTCATTATTTCTTTAGTCTGAACAGTGTATGTAAAGCTAGCAAATAAACAAAAATATTGATTCCTGTAGTTGCAGACATACAGTTATAAGACAGAGCATGTTTTATTAGAATATTTCAATAAACGAGCTGAATTCACCATCTCTACATATAATCCTGTTCTAAATGAACTCACAATGCACCATAACCTTGTTCATCCTCATTTTCTGCACAATTATCCTAGTCTCCCTTCTTTAAATCTATAATCACACATTTTATGCATTTAGGTCATTGAATAAATATTAATCCTGACTTTGACCATGTTCTAGTTTTTTCACCAACACAGCACTTTGGTTTTCTGGAAGATGCCTAAAATACCTAAAAAGAGAACAGAGAGCCACAAGGTCCAGACAAACAAAATTCCTCCTATTTTAATGGACTACAGACCTACACACTAACAGATCACTCTAAGCTACCACTGTAGTTTACTGTAACCACAGACTTAAAAAAAAAAAAAAAAAGAAAAAAAGAAAAGAAAAATGACTGAGAGCTGATAAGATTCTGGTAAGATACAGTGAGCCAAAACTAAACAACAAAACAAAACCTGTGTGTCTGAGTCAGTACTGCACTGCATGTCACAATCGCAGTACAGAACTCGGTACATGCACACACACACACACACACACACACACACATACATACATACACATACATACAAGCATCCTCCAAAGTAAGAAAAAAAACTAATTTGAAGATAAGACAAAAATGCAAGCGTTTTCTGTTACGAGAACAAGCTGTGTGATTTTAGAGAAGTAAACTGAGAGACTGAAGGAGGAGAGGAATGAGGGATAATGAGAAATCCAGACTCTCCACATGGACCTAGAACTCCTTCACCCTCCCCCTTTCTCTCTCTCTCTCTCTCTTTCTCTCTCTCTCTCTCTCTCTCTCTCTCTCGCTCGCTCTCTCTCTCTCTCTCTCTCTCTCTCTCTTGCTCGCTCTCTCTCTCTCTCTCTCTCTCTCGCTCTCTCTCTCTCCCTCTCCTGTCTCATTTTCTCTCCCAGTCTTGTTGGAACTGTAAGCTCTACATCTGTAAATAAAGGACTGTACAACTTTTTTATAATTTTCATGTGTGTGTGTGTGTGTGTGTGTCTGCATGATGACAGCAAAACTAACTTCCTGTTTAACAAGCTTAAAATTTCCCAGAGGTCTTAGCGGCATCTGTTTGGCAAAAGTGTGTGTGTGCGTGTGTGTGTGTGTGTGTGTGTTTTACAGAGGAAAATTCTAAAACTGCAGTCATGTCTGGTTTTCTCTTTAAAGAGTCAGACTGCTTCATTCCACCCTACGTTCTTTTGGGCAAGTGTTTGTCTGGTTTCAGTTCTATTGCCTTCTGTTCACTGAGCGCCAATCTGGTTTATTTCATCATTTTTTCATTGTTACTTCATACAAAAACACAATCTTTCACTATTTCTCATACACATTCTCTCTCTTCCTAACACTTTTCCTCTCCATCTCACTGTCTTTGCAGACAAAGCACAATAATAAATTGACTTATGGGAACGTGCAGTTTTCTCATCCCCCTCTTTCTCAGTTACTGTTGAGGAAACTGAGTTTCCCTCAGCCAAGAACAGTTTATCTATGTTCTTTTCACAACATTGTTTCTATTCACTATGTAGTTTCAAACAGAATTATTTTATTAATGAATATTAAATCTATGTAATATCTAATCATGGTCAATTTCCACTTCAAAATTTAGACTTTTTGGACCACATTTTCCCTACCACCAAATATGAGCAATATTGGCTTTTCAAATCTAGAAAACCTGATATCAATTATAATTTCTAAATAAAATTAACTATTTTAAGTAGAAAAGACGAAAAAATAAACCATAGAAAACATTCTTATGAGTTAGCTGTCAGAAAAGAGAATCATTATTCCAGTAAGTTGTTTAATTTTTACTTATCCATACCAAACACTGAAAGAACCATACATGTTCCTGGTATACATTATAGCAGCTATAAACAATCATTCTATCACCAGAAAACCTCTGTTTTTATTAAGTTTTTAAGACAAAGCACATTTAATATCAGACAATCCTCTTCTTTGACCTCACTTCGACTCCCTCCATAAAATCCTCCTTAAATAAAACCTCACATACCATCAACTAAATGTTTTCCTTGCTTTTTAAATCTTTTATTTGGACCTTGATCAAGTGGAGCATCTGCCACACATGTCCCTGTGAATTGTCCTATAAAATGATAATGTGTTACTATAACACATTACTATAAAAAAATGTGTTACTATAGCACATTACTATAAAAAGTTTAGATTATAACTACTGTCAGAGACATGCTGAAATTAATCAACAGTCTCTGACCAATCAGATTCAAGAATTCAACAGCACTGTGGAATAGTTGCTATAGTATGTAGACAAAAGAAATGATTAAGATTGAGATGAGAGTCACTGATGAGACAGAAGTATAAAGGATTAAATAGGTGAGATAAATGCCCAGTTAGGCAGGTGGTTAGTCAAGCATTGAGACAGAGCACTATAAAAACTCATAGATGGCATAGGACAAGAATCATTCCTAAATGTGGCATTTATTTTTGGATTTTTGATTAATAATTTGGCGTTTACATTTTATTTTACTGTTTTTCCTTGCCTTCAGCTTCCGTTTTTCCAGAAGACTTCTCCATTGTGGCGACTGTGCGGCCCAATAAGGGCAGCCAGGCATTCCTGCTCTCCATCTATAATGAGCAGGGCATGCAGCAGCTGGGTATTGAGGTGGGCCGCTCACCTGTCTTCCTCTATGAGGACCACCTGGGCAAGCCAGGCCCTGAGGACTACCCTCTCTTCAGAGGAGTAAACCTAGCTGACGGAAAGTAAGACACATACGCACACATGCACCATACAAACTCACGTACACTGTTACAAATCTTCATACTGTATCTATACATACAAACAAGCACATATTTTGACAATTACGCATGTAAAGACTACAGACATAGAGACTTCCACAAGTATGTGTGTGACAATATAGGGAAATGCTTACGATTAGATTTCCATCTCATTCAAATTTTTAAAACTAGGTTCTCCTGGACTGCTTGATTCTAAAATTCTTTTAGAATTTAAAAGAAATTTAAAAAGGAAACATTTGTTTGTTTGTTCCTCCAATGACTCAGATTAAGTCTCGTCTGAATTCCTCTGTGTAAAAAAAACAAATAGTCTCACGATTATATATTTAATATTGGCCCCAAATGACATGCCGTGCTATTTGTGAGTGTATTTACAGCTGAAAACACACGTGCATACTGATGTGTTCGATTTCACTTAACTCCTAACTCTACACACTTACCTCAGATTATAGCACTGAGTCAACCAAACTTTTCCTTTTGCTTTGTCCCACAGTGCATTTAGTGAACAGTATTCCCATAAAATAGTGCATCTGCTGTACTATGACTTGTTTATGTTTGTGGTCTGTTTGCTCTGATTGACAGTATTTAGACATGCTCAAAATCTTGTGTTAATTTGTATTTAGGTTTTATGTTTGTGTGAATTTTGAATATAAAATGAACAGTTGTTCAAACTGAATGTTGTGTTCTGAACAAGAGAATTTGATGAATAGCATTTATTTTACCCATAAACCATGTAAAGATTTATTAACATTAATATTTATTTATCTGTCATAATTTTAAAGAGCATCTCCAAAGGCAAGCATTAAGCAGTGGCCTGACCAGGCTCTTATAAAATCCACCTGTGAAAAAGCCTGGAGAATTAAGGAGGATGCAATTTCAGTAATGAAATCTGACCTTTTTGAATTAAATTGAATAATATGTAAGAATATGTAGAGTTTATGGAACATGACATAGCGTGACTGTGTGTGGGAGGTGATTATTCTTCAGACTAACCACGCCAAGTATCAAATAGAAGATATACTAAATGAATGATGTGTGATATGACCCTAAATACACAAAACATCTATTATTCCATCTATAAGTCCATGTGCTGCATAATAAACAATTTCTTTACTGTAACGGTTTTATTACAAAGAAAAATGCAGATTTGTTTATTGGTTGGAATAGTGACATTCACGACTCGTGCACACAAACTGCACACACACATCCATTGACCTCAAACACTTTAACTTATAGACACACACTTCACCTTCACTACACACAAAACACATATAGAAAACATTAACACAACCTATGGGCACAAATAAAAACACACATACACATAAACACACAAAGCTTGGATTTATTTTTGTAGTAATTTTTTTGTACTGACATACACTTAGTACAAGCTTTTAGCTCTTTTAATTTTTGGAAATAAAGGCAATTTTTCTCATGTCCAGCCAATAAAACTCCTGCAGAACCTCCCAGAACCTCAGAAAACACACACAGACACATTGAGTGTTTTTTTACCCATTCATTTTGAGTTAATGCTCAAATACTGCTTATACTGGAGATGGCCTTTTATTTATGTGTATGTATGTGCGTGTAGGTGGCACCGAGTGGCGATCAGCGTCCATAAGCAGAGTGTTACACTGATTGTGGACTGTAAGAAGCAGACGACACGCAAGTTGGCACGAAGCCCAAACCCAGTAATTGACACTAAAGGCATTGTGGTGTTTGGTACACGCATTCTGGATGAAGAAGTGTTTGAGGTAAGAAAATCTACACACACACACATTCAAACGAAAACACACATGCCAAATACTCTTAGCAAGTACGTGTGTATTTGTGTTTGCACATTTGACATGGCGTTTAGTACATAGTTGTGGAAATGTACCACACATATTTGGCTTCGCACTACCTGACACTGTGGAAGAGTGATTGCAGTTTGCATGTCGGTGTTTGTGTGTGCTTGTGAAATTGTTTCTCATAGTTTTGTTAATACATGGTTCCAATTATATTTCCCACATGAATATATTATATTCTCTCTCTCTCTCTCTCTCTCTCTCTCTCTGTGTCTGTCTCTCTGTATTATGTTTATTACCCTTACCATTAACATTTAAACATAATATAAAAGTAATAAATGGAAATAAGTGGCTCAGTGGTTTCTTATTGTTTGAGGGTGTGATTAAACTGCATCACAGTAACAGCCAAGATTAGATTTCAGATTTTTCAGATTTCTAGGTGCACTGTGAAGCTGTGCTGCCACACCCAGCCTAACACACACACACACACACACACTCATGGAAACACACAGACATGGAAAGAAATGCTTGTCTTTTTTTTTTACTCATCCACAAAAATGTCCCTGAACAATCAGCAGACTGAAGTAGCACAGAGTCACACAGTATATCATTGCGGGAGATGAGTTTTATTGCTTAATCCATGTAGTAACTCTGTTGTTGGATTATGAAAGTAACTTTTACAGTGGAGGGGGAAAACACATTATTAGAGAGAGGTGGATTGAGACAGAGAGGTGGGATAGACATAGAAAGAGTGGGAGGAGGGATAAAATGGAAAAATCTCTAAAGGTGTTCTGCATGGAAAGTTGTGGTCAGTGTGACATGTTTAGGCTTTGAACTTCAGTCTTGTTTCATGACATCATCTGGAATCTGGAGTTTTCTGTGGAAATCACATCCCCCACCCTGTGTATGTGTGTGTGTGTGTGTGTGTGTGTGTGCACACGTATACATGTGGTTTTAAGTACTGGGTCTAGACGAGGCATGTGGAGTGAGAGTGGTGTCTTTATAGAAATATATATTGTGATTGGAGCTTCCATGGATTTGACACATCCCACAGCTGCTTGATCAGATCAAAGTCAACACCTTGGACTTTTTGTCATGTTCCTTAAACTATTCGTGAACAATTTGTGCAGTGTGTCAGGGAGCGATATCCCTCTGGAAAAATCCACTGCAGTTAGGGAATACTGTTGCCTTGAAGAAGTGTACGTGCTCTCCAAAAATTTTTAGGTAGGTTTTGCATGTGACAGTAACATCCACATGGGGGCCAGGGCCCAAGATTTTCCCAACAGAACATTGCTCAGAGCATCAGACTGCCTTCCCTTGCCCAGGCTTGCCTACTTCAGTTGACAGTGGTCAGCATGGGAACTCTTCTATCATAACCAGCATTTTTTTCATCAATTTGTGCTACAGTAGATCTTCTGTGAGATAGGACCAAACAGGGTAGCCTTCAGTGATCCTTGTAAGCACTGCATACCAGCAACACACCGCAAGACCTACACTTTTGGAGATGCTCTGATCCAGTCATCTAACAATCAGTCAGTTAGTCACACTGACATTTGATTGTCACTTGTTCCTTCTCTCTACTTCTGCTCTTCACTTTGTGCGCTACATTTCTCTGCTCTCTATCTTTCATTTTCTCTTTTTCTGCTGTCTGTTTTTTTGCTCTGTCCATCGTCAGCAAGATGTCTCTCTACTGTACTTGGATACCGACTCCACACGTGTTCTACAAACAGACAGATGACCAGCAGACTTTCCATTGGAACCTGTTTTGGTAAACGAGTTACTGCTGAGGCCAGTCAGCACAGCTCTATTCGGTGCAGTTTATGATGCTAACTATTCAGCTCAATGTTTCCTGCTAGCTTTGATAAGCCAACTTATCAAAGCTAGCAGGAAACTGATAAGCAAGGTTGAAAGCAAGTTCTACTAAGCAATGTAAGCTTCGCAGGTCTAGTTGTATTGTATTTTTCTAGCTAAGGCTAGTCTGTTACCTTACATAAGTCTCTCATGTGTTAATGTTGTGACCTATTTGGTGGAAGTTGTAGCTCACTGGTTAAAGCATTGAACTACTAATTAGTTGATTGTGAGTTTGAAGCCGAGGACCACCATGCCCTCTCTTGCTCATTTTAAATGAAATAAACGTAAGTTGCTCTCGATATGGGTGTCTGCTAAATGCTGTAAATGTGTGACAGTTATTTGGTCTAACTGTATATTTAGTTAAATAAAAATATGCTAGGTTGTAGCATTTTTGCTCTTTCTGTCTTTTAGCTGTTTTACTGGGTTTATATAACTATATAATATTTTTGGTGCCATGTCATATTTCATGTTGTCATGAGTGCTAGAGTAATTTAGCATATGCTAACCACACACAGAAAACAATCCCAGCAGAAATAAATGTGCCACTCACCACCACTTTGCCATGTTCAAAGATGACAGACAAAAGATTGGATTCAAAGATGGATAGCTGGATTTTTTTCTGCAGAAGAAGTGAATTAGAATAATTAGTTACAGATGTGGGACCAATATTGACCCAGAAGCCCCAGTGTCTTAGAGCCTGCCGTTTGCACTTTCTGCAAGCTCTTGGCAAAAATGCAAAGTTCAGCATTCCCATAATGCATCTCTGTCCGGTTGACACTGCAGGCAGGAAGTAGAACTAATCCCTAAAGACCCAGAAACCCCTGCTGTGGGGGCGGAAATGTGAGATGCAGAGAGTGCGTAGAAGTGGTAGGCATTCCTGTTACTTTTGGCAGACAGTTTAAGGTCTCCTCACACTGTGTGTGTATATGTGTGTGTGTGTGTGAGAGAGAGAGAGAGAGAGACAGAGAGACAGAGAGAGAGAGATAAGTGAGCCACAGTGTGGTTCTAAGAATGCCCAGATGTTAACAGTGGTCTGTGAGCAATTCTGCATGTATATTATGTGTGTGTGTGTGTGTGTGTGTGTGTGTGTGTGTGTGTGTGTGTGAGACAGAGCTGTCCTTTTGGAACCTGCTCTCCTTTTGGCTCACTGCAGTTTGGGTTTATGCGTTCTCCTCTGCCCCCTGGTGGACAGGATATGAATTACATATTTATATACATGTCACCTGCTCATCTCTGGTGTGTGAGGGGTATCAGGAAGTTTGGACCAATAAGATCTGTTTCTGTTTCTCCCTATCTCTCTTTCCCTGTTTTTCTCTCTCTTCTTTATTACATAGATAGATAGATAGATAGATAGATAGATAGATAGATTCAGATTTAGACAGCAAACTAGCTGACTCTTCAACAAGAGTTTATTATACATCTTAAATATGTTCAAGCAGCAGAGTGTGATTAGATGTGATTTGTTTTCTCTTATATGAATTCTACTCTACAAAAGAAATTTTGTTGCATTTAACACGAATAAAGACATAAGAAATTATAAGGTACAAATGCTAACAAATTGCCCTGCTAGCTCCTGTGCTCCATGTACACTGTGTGCTTGAGCTATCTCTGTGTTTATCGATAATACTTGAAGGTTTTCCACCAGACCCCAACCTCCAGTAAGCCTAGAGAGCCTTCTGTTCCCTGCCTCCTGCCTTCTCTCTCTCTCTCTCTCTCTCTCGCTTGCTCTCAGTGACCCTTGTAAATTTTCTTCATTAGATGATGTGTATGTGTGTATGTATGTGTGTGTGTGTACAAGTTTGTTCATGCTGGAATCTTAAAACATGTCAGTGCCTCCACTCATTTTCACAGCTGAGTATAAACTTAAGCCGGGATGTCTTCATGTGGGAGGGTTTCCAAATGTCAGCATGCCAGATTGTGTGTGTGTGTGTGTGTGTATGTGTGTGTGCAGGATTCAGTAAACTGTTATAACTGAATAATAAAGTCACACCATCAAGAGATGTGAACGCTAGTCAGCTGTGTGTATGAGAAAATTGTGTGTGTGTGTGTGTGTGTGCG
Source organism: Hemibagrus wyckioides (assembly GCF_019097595.1). NCBI lineage: Eukaryota > Metazoa > Chordata > Actinopteri > Siluriformes > Bagridae > Hemibagrus > Hemibagrus wyckioides. The sequence goes on from NC_080727.1 coordinate 10,341,113, forward strand.
TGTATGTATGTGTTTATGTGCATTTACAGGGTCATTTAGAGAGAGAGAGAGAATGCATGGTAAATCTCTATACTCCACCACAGCATTCATCAGAAATGCTCTTGGACCCCTCAGTAACATTTTTGAGTAATATGAAGTAATAGTTTGTGTGTGTGTGTGTGTGTGTGTATTTATTTTATTGAGCCACATTTCAGTGTCAGATTCAGATGGAATGAGATCTTGACCAACTGTTTCAAACCATCACTCTCCTGCACTTAATGTCCTGGGCTGGAATTATTACTTCCTGTTTCCTGTGCTAGGAGGAAGTCATACATCATTTCATTGTCGACTGTAACTATGCTAGCATTGTTGAGCATTTATTAATCGTTGACTCATGTTAAGAAAGTTAAATGCACTGTTGCTAACTATGACTGTGTCTTGTAAATCCTGTTGATGCATATTCTTGCAGAATGATACTAATGTTTTGGGAATTCATGCCAGCCGATAGTGAATGGGATTTGTTGACTGACTGTTTGTTTGTTTGTTTGTTTCACAGATTGGTATTTTGTCTAAAATGTTGCTTTTGTGTTGTTTTGTTTGCAGGGTGATATTCAGCAGCTGATGATTATAGCAGACCATCGTGCTGCATATGACTACTGTGAACATTATAGCCCAGACTGTGAGGTTCCTGCCCAGGAACAGCCACAAAACCAGGACCCCAACACTGACGAATATGTGAGTATTTTCTTCATTCAGACTTTTCACAAGCGCTTTTACAAAGTAGTAATGAAAATGCATTTGTTTTCATCAGACACACCGTCATTTGTGATGAATATGATTGTCATGCATTCTCTAAACATTCCTAACAGTCCTTAGATACAGGGACAAATATTTGAGATTTCTTTAGACATTCGACACCACATACACTTTACCTACAAATCTTCTAATTCTAATTTACTTTAGTAAACAAGTACTTGAGAGTTCTGTCCATTGTCCTTAAAAACAAGTTATCAGTGTGTCTAAAGATGGGGAGCTTTGGGACATTCGTTCCATACAGTCCAAAGAAGCCAGTTTCCTCTAAACACAGACAAATACAGATGCTTATCTGCCGTAAAGCTTTTTAAACATTAACAAATACACAAGGTTTCACTCTAAACACTCCAAGCAACTTTTTATATCCAAACTTAAAACACTGGTGGATTTTCTTTATACAGTGTGTAAACATTGACAGATGAAAGGTTTCTCTTCATACAAATTGTAAATACAATGTCCTCGTATAGTAGTAAAACTTTACCTTTTGTATGAAAGTATAGAAGATTATCTCTCCCTGACTTTTTTATTTTTATTTTTTTTATACTAAGGAGCTTCTGTGTCTTTTGAGTAGTGAGAAATCGGCATTGTATGTCTGCATTTATTTAACCAGCAATTTTACTTATAAAAACTTAATATACATTCATCAAACTAGTACAGTTACAGTTAAAATAAGTTATTTATTTTGTATTAAAATATGCACTCAAATTGATGGGTGACAAAAGAAGAAAGGATTGTCTCTATTTTGCAGTCATGGGCATTTTGCTGGCATGGTTTGGGTCCTTGTGTCTCCAAATGGGGTAAAGTCAATGCAAATAAATAATATAAGTTATTCTGACCAAACCTTTCTATCCTGCTGGGAGTGGTCTTTTCAGAATGACCCTTCCATGTCCACAGGACACCAAATAGCTTGATAAGAAAGAAAATGTCTGAATCATATAAGGATAAGGCCTTTCTGGTCACCCAATTGCAAAAAAGTCAGTGTCTCGTATTTCCCATTATAAGATTAAAATAAACCAAACCCAGTTTTAGTGATAATAATGGGAAAAGCTAAACCCTATGTGCTTTGTTAGATTATTTCCTTTACTAATCACTTTTACTTATAAGAACATACTGATGTCTATACATGTATATGCAATCACATGTATATTTTTATGTTTTGATGTGTCCCTCTGAGATTCTTGTTATGTTATCTGTAGAATGATTAAAATAATAATATTTATCCAACTAATAAATCATCCACTCATTCTTGAGATACTGTGGTAAGAAGAATCACTGATTCTCACAGTACTTTCAATACCATCCTTCCAGTTTGGAGTATAATTTGAGAACATTTCAGCTATTTAGTAATAGTATGGACTTTACTGCTGCATCCATGGTGTGGGCAAAGTATTCTGTCTGAGGTGGTGATATGGATCCAAGTGCAGTTTAAGTGTATGATATTTACTGAGAGACAGTCAGAGGAATCCAGCAGCATTCATCAAGATCAAGGTCAACAAACAGGCTAGGGCCAGGTGATATTCTTTCTGCCAGTTTACAGACAAATGCATCCAAAATCAAATGTAACATGACAGTGATCAACAACACATTAACTATATAACAGGATTTTATCAAGGGAAAAATGGAAGGTTTTAATTCAATTCAATTCAGTTTATTTGTATAGTGCCTTTTACAATGGACATTGTCTCAAAGCAGCTTTACAAAAGAAGAGAAACAGAGAAAGGAGAGGGGAAACAACCCCTAAATAACTAAAAATAAAAATAAATTATTAAATTAATTTATTAAACTATTTTAAATATGGCTTATTTATTTTAGAGTGGTCAAGTCAGAGGAATCTAAAGGATGAAACCCTCACAAAACAAACAACTGAAAAAAAGTTGTGTTACAAGCCTGGAAAAGCATCACAATGCTACAGTATTGTGATGTCAGTTGGTTAATGGCTTGATTAAGCTATTGCAAGCAAGGGATATGACAACAAATATTAAGAGTTATTTACTTTTATTTACAGAGTTTTTTTTTAAACATATCTAGAAATAAATATCAGAAAACAAAAGCTGGAATTTGATCCGTCAACTCATATTCATCTCTTGATTTCAAGCACAAACGTCTTCACTGTATAGCAGAAGCACAAGAATTGTCATTGTTGTTCCAATATATTTGGAGGGGACTGTATATACCAAAACCTTGATCATTTTAAACTATGTACAATACTATACACTATACTATACAATTCTTGGCCATACCACCCACCAACATGGTTCTAGTACTGAAATCAATAAGGCATACAAGCATTTGAGTGTTCAGTTAACTTGAAATGAACATCTGGTATGAGAATAGATTAAACATGAACGATTGAGAACTGTGTGTGTATGTGTGTGTGTGTGAAAGAGAGAGATCAGAAAGGAACAGAATAGATTGTCGTGAGAATGTAGTAGAAAGAAAATATGTCTTGATTAATACGTAATGGTTAGCCCTAAGGCTAATTTTTTCAGTGAATAAACATCCCAGGCAATGACAAAGAGCAATAAATGTGCAAAACTTGTCCTCCATATACAACAAAAATATACTACAATACTTTCTTTAAAATCTTTTTACACTCCTTACACAAATTAATCCACTAAAACCCAAATTCTGTTTTTAATTTGCTTCACAGGAAAAAAATTGTGTAAATAATCAACTATTATTAAATGGAATAATGCAATAGTATGTCATATGCAGCACCCTGTCATGCAAAATCACCTTAGAAATAGGTTAGAAATGTGTATGTGCATTGATTTACCATATAGTAACTAAGAATTGTAAAGCAGTATTGTCTAAGACACAATAGTTTTAAGATATTACTTACATATTACACTAATCTAATCTAATCTAATCTAATATCTAATATCAGTTGGGCAACTCCACTTAAATATTTATGTATTCTAAATAAACATTCTAAATGTGCGGATGGACCGTATATATCACCATGAACAAAATTTAATTCATGATCAAAAATATTAATAATATATCAGTTATAAAATGATTGTTTTCGTTAATTGGGAATGTTGTGAAACTATACAGAATAGTGTGGGGAGACAATGTATTTTTCTAAATTGTTTTCAAATAAATCCATTAATCCAAATGATTATAGCTAATGAAGAATTACACATAGTTACAGATAGTTACCATGTTTTCGTTTAATTATGGTACACAAGATGATTGGATATTTAATGGAAAGAAACAAATGTTTGAACATCTGTTTAGTAAGCAGGATATAAAATTTTATTGGGACACTTTGCTGTTGCAGAACACCGAAGATGACACCTACTACTATGAGTACCCATACTATGATGACATGGATGCAGAGAAGAATGAGGATTCATCAGTCACCTCTAGAAGGGTCACAGACTCAGGATCAAGTGACACAACAAACCCAAGGGTACACATTTAGGACAATTTGTATGCTTTGCTTCAGGAATCTGATAATTATGTCATTTAATGAAACATCAATAAATGGATTATGACAGTAAAATCAGTGTAAACAACAGCATTAATAATGATAATATTTAAGAAATAATGTGATGTGTGTGTTACAAATGTAGGCTCAAATATGTTATGAGCAAGAGTTTTTTGTTTCATTTCAATAAGAGCTATAGAGCATCAATGTGTGTTTATTAACACCTACTGTAGGTGTTCATATGGCAGGAGAAAATGTCCTTTGAGAGTGTATAGTTAAGTACTCTTTATTTTGACACAGGAAACCGTGACCACAGTCGTTGGTGGAGGAGGACATTCTGGTGGCTCTACTAGCAGTTCGGCTAGCAGTTCTTCTGGTAGTTCTTCAAGTAGTTCTTCAACTGGTACCTCTAACACAGGAGCTGCTGGCGAGTCATACGACTATGAGGATTCCATGTATGAAACCACATACTATGATGAATCGACTGCCTCGCCTGATGGCTCTATAACGATCACAAGCACAGGCACAGATACCGGGCATGACCTGGACCTGAGCAGTAGAGTGGATCTGGGGTTGGGTGGAGATACAGAGAAACACATTATCACTTCAGTAGGAGAAGGAGGAGAAGGAATCCACACATCCAGCACTGGTGGCTCTGGTTCAAACATTAGAATTGTTTCGGGTTCTAGCACCAATTCAGGATCCAGCTCCGGTTCTGGTTCCAGCACAGGATCCAGCTCCGGTTCTGGTTCCAGCACAGGATCCAGCTCCAGTTCTGGTTCCAGCACAGGATCTGGCTCTGCGTCCACCTCTATTACAGGATCTGGATCTGTTTCCACAAGTACAGGATCTGCTACCAGTTCTAGCTCCAGCTCTAGCTCAGTAAGTTTATGTAATCTAAAAAGAATATTGCTTTTAAATGAAGATCTGGTTTGGCCTGGATTTTGTTTCAGTTCACATAGACCACCTAGTGTTCCAGCAAATTACCTAATTAGAAATAAACTAAGTTGTGGTTGGTCCCATAACTAATAATTGGTCCAACAGACCTTCAGCTCAATAGCAAACCAGTTTATCATAAACAATGTAGTTAATTTGAATCTGTAAAATCCTTACAAACTAGAGCAGATTTGTAATATTTGTGTGACTGTTTGTATGTCTGTTTTTGTAGGTGGATACTTATGATGACTATGGCTATGGTGTGGGCTATGGAGAGGAGTACACGGATGGTTTTGGTGAGGGCGAGGACTCTATTGGAGGAGGAGGCGCCAGCAGTACTGTCGGAGGTGGATCTGTTTCTGTTGGGGGCGGATCAGTCTCAGTTGGGGGCAGCTCTGTTTCTGTTGGAGGTGGTTCAGTCTCTGTTAGTGGTTCAGGTGGAGTTGGTGGTGGATCTGCCAATGCTGGGGCCAGCACTGGGGTGGGAACGGCCCAGACAGGAGCTGGTGAGGATGATTTGGATGCATTTAAGGAGGAGTCCATCACGGATCTCACTGACTCTGACCTGGACCAGATTTACAGTGACTACAAAGACTACTACACCGAAGTCGACGACAAAGTCTTACCTGCCGAGACTGACAATTACCAGGTAGCACTCAGTAGCATGTGTCATAACCCTCAAGAAGCAGTAATCCAGTACAGTTTAGAATTAGACTGTAAACTCTACAAAACACTGGTGATGTTTACATGCAAAGATTTTGATACATCTGTATGAATTCATTAGAATTAATTAAATGCAATCCAAACTACATAACAAAATATTATAACCACAAGCAGCTTGTGAATACTTTCAGTGTACACAAATGCTTGGATTTTGAAAGCAGTAAGATGTAAAAGTTTAGATTTAGCAGATTATTAGACAGATTGCACACATTCTTCAGTCACTCTATTCTGAGTTAGGTGGAGACTGTTGATTTTGATTCAACAGTTTGATCAAAAGTTTGATTTGATCTGTAGAATTATTAACAAATGATTTAATGCATGCAAAATTGAAACACAGGCAGAAGGAAGCTGTACTATGAACTTTATCATTCTGCACATATCTTGTTTTGTCAATAAAATGCTGCTACTGTTCTATTTACAATTCATAAACTGCTGAGGATGAAAAGGCAGTCTCCAAACTCTTCACTGTAAACTTTACAACACAGCTCATCTCAGGTGTACCAGATAAATACAAACTACTATGCCGAAATATTGCTGGGAAAACATTGTGTTGAGATAGCAACTTGGAAGAGTATATTGTGTACAGAATTGTCTGTAAGGACCACTTACTGTGTGTGTGTCTGTGTGTACGTATCATAAGTGTGTGCTAGGGGTGTGTGTGTGTGTGTGTGTTTTAAACATATGTTTTTGTGTTTGCAGGTTGAAGGTTCCAGAGGAGAGAAGGGGCAAAAAGGAGAGCCAGCTATCATTGAACCAGTAAGTTCAATGATGTGGATGCCTGCCATCAGTTACACACCCCCATACATGGCACTTGAGGATGTGCATCCAAGAAGAATAAACATAATTAATGTATATTTTCAACCATAAACACAATTCAAAGATGAGAAAAATAACTAACTGTAATTGTAGCTTATTGATGCTGGTTTTGAAGCTCTCAGTAACTGTTTTGACTGCAGACATTGAAGCTCTTCTGGCAGGTTTACTAAGATACTAAGTTTGTGTCAGTTAATTTGTTACCTATCTGTAGGCAAAGTAGGCAAATTTGGGTCAGGTCATGGGTTTTTATTGTGACAGCTCTGACATACTCCATTTGACACAGGACATAACACTTTTAGTGTATTTTTAGTACTATAGGTTTGCATGTGAAACCTCATTTTGTTCAATTCAGACTTGAAAGGTTACAGATGTTTTTACTCTCTTTGCACACATAGAGAGTGAAAAAATGCATGCAAAATTAATATCGAAATAATTCCTAAAGTTTTTGTTTTTGTTGAGTTTGATTCACACCATGTGGAGTTCAATCAGGGAAACATGGTTATAGTTAGTTCAGTCCTGCTGGTTTGATAGAATATAAAACAGTCCAGACTGTAGACTGTAATTAATTACATGCAGTGGAAATCTATCCTTTCCTCCTTTGGACTCTTAACAGCTTTCGTTTCCCCTGGTCTCTCTCTGTCTCTGTCTCTCTCTCTCTCTCTCTCTCTCACCCCAGCTCCACCATCTCTGTGTCATGAGTTTATTTTGTTGTGTCTGATAGACTCCCCTGTGTGACTGGGGATGCTCAACAGCTGTCTGTGTGTGTTTATTCCATACATACATTTTGGCTGGAATTTTTTTCATCCCCATAGGCACAGCCATCTCTAACGTGCTGGCAATGCATATGATAATTCAGTATGCAGTTACATGTGTTCAACCATGTCCAAATACACACACACACACAGATTCACATTCCCCCTTTCTCAAGGAATGTGCATCCTCACCAAAGCCATTTCCTCTTTTGCCCAGTGGCATGTCCCGTCTTTTGGCTCACAGACCACGATTCATTGTTCCACAGAGCATTGGAATCAGATCCAGATGGCCAACTCACCATGCACCATTCTCCATCTGGTTGTCCTGCATCTGAGGTTCTATACTTGCTGAAAGGCAGAAACCCCAGAACACAGCAACTTTGGATGAATTTTTATAGAAGCTGAACACTGTGAAGAACCATTTAAGCCATAATCTGTTGGCACACGCCAATATGTGTTCATATTCATAGTTGAATTGGTTGGTTGTTGTTGTTTTTTAGTCATTATTAGGATCTACTCTATACAGCTACAATATCAAGTTATACTTTTTGTACTAACAGCCAAATATGGAGGTGGAAGTAAGTGTAGGTGACAGCTGAATTTGAGACCGATTAGCCGAGTTTAGCATTCGCCCATTTTTCAGTAGATTGTGTGTTGAAATCTCTACAAAGCCATTAAACTTCATAGTGAACACTATGGGAGGATGGGATGGACTGCATACATAAATTTAAAGGTCACCCTTATGGTTGGCTGACTTCACCTGTCCAGGGAAATTTTGGGGGTAGAGAGATTGCAAAATAAATTAATTATCATGACTAAGGCTATTCCTGTAACACAGCCTTAATGCATTCTCATTATGGTAATAGGCTGCTATTAGATATTCATTTGATGCATGTTTCCCTATCATTAGTATATGATATATTTGCGTATTATTACTGTAAATCTTTTTTTTTTTTTTTAATTGCCTCTTCCTTGTATGTAACATATTTCAGCCATGATATCTGGTGATTTTTTTTATGGGAAGGAGATGGGTGTAATGTGTAAAAGGGGTGGTCTGTTATTGGGTTGGATCGAGCTTCAGCAGCATAAACTACAAATGTGGAATTTTAAAAATTTGAACATTTGTAGTATGATGGGAATATGGAGAATCTTGATATTGATGAAACTTAATAACAGTAGCGTATTCTAAATATGCCTCAGTTTGGATATGCAGTTTGTTCCATCAAAATAGACTACATAATGGCACACCAAGAATATTACAAAGTGCTAATGTCTGGTGTTTTGTTCATTTTGGGGGTTGTCTTTTTGTCAGTGCCCTGAATATAGAGTAACGAAGAGGCTTTTGTTCAACACTCTCTAACGCTCTCTCTCTCTCTCTCTCTCTCTCTCTCTCTTTCCTCAGGGAATGTTGGTGGAGGGCCCCCCTGGTGCTGAGGGCCCAATTGTAAGTCTGTCTCAATTTGTAAATTCTGTGTGCATGTGTGATTTTGTTTGCAAGCTCATGTTTGTGTGTAGTTTAAGTTCAGCATGCTTACACATCAAATCACAAATCACAATTCCTCTACCATTATACACACATGCTTTGAGAATTTATGAAAGCAACATTCTGCCTGTCTTTGTAAATTCGTAAAGCATGCACATGCACACACACACACACACACACACACACACACATACACACACACACACACATACACACACACAGTGTTTATGGGTTGAATCATGAGTTGACTGCAAAAAGAGAAAGATAGGGAAATGCAGCTTAATCTTCACATGACTAGATCCATGTGTAGACCTGTGTGTGTGTGTGTGTGTAGTGTTTATGACATTGTAATTATGTATTTATGACATTTCTCCAATGTTTCTGTAGGGTTTACCTGGTCCTTCAGGAACATCTGGATCCCCTGGCTCTCCCGGAGATCCTGGAGAGAGGGTGAGTATCTGCAGCATTATTTTGTATGTATGGATTATAATATCTATTATTACCAACTCTTTATGAAGCATGTTACTTGCTTCTGTAATAGTAGTAATAGCCACCAACTAACTTCAAAGTTAGTGGTCCCTAAATTCAAAGATTTAAAGCTTCCTTTTGCAAACTCACTAAATGACCCACGATCTTTTACTCATTCTAGGGTCCTCCTGGTCGCCCTGGTCTTCCAGGAGCTGATGGACTGCCAGGACCCCCAGGGACCGTCCTGATGCTGCCTGTACGTAAAATACAATCACAGCCCAGTAGATTGACAGGTTTGGACAGATGTGTCTATATTATTTAGTGAGTGTGTGTATATGTGAGAGACAGCTTGGCTCCGAGGAATGCCAGCTAGGTAAAGGCCTGGCATGTCAGCCTCTTGTATTAAAGAATGCTGGAGCAGTTCCTGAGTGGTGCAACAGAAAAGCATTTGCTCTGGTGTCTGGAATTCATGTGCTCATTCCCACAGTCATCTATAGCTCTGAGTCAAAGAGAGCAAAATTGGCCATGCTTTCTGGTTGCTTGCTTTCATATGCTCTCTCTTGCAATCAGTCACCTAGACAAAAGCCACATTTGGGATTATACACACACAAAGCCAAAAACCAAACAAGTCTTAAAGCAGTAAACCATAGTCATCATATCTGTGCCGGTTCTGTGACAAATATTGTTTTAGGGTGAACGTGCTTGTTTTAACTAAAAGCTTTTTGGCGTTTATCATCTTTATTCTACTTTGAATAAAGTTAATACATAGTATTCTACTATGAATTGTTTAATCAGAATCAGTTTTTGGCTAGGTTTCCAAAAGTCTTGAAGAACAGCCTGAGTAACATATCTAGCAAAATATAATTACAGGAATAAGCTTTTTTCTTGCCACACATTACATTACAGCACAATGGAATTATTTTCTTAACATATTTCACCTTTGGAGGTTGGGGTCAGAGCCTAGTGCAGCGATGAATCATCCCTGGAACAGGGAGGGTTAAGGGCCTTGCTCAAGTAGCAAGCTTGGCAGTGCTGGGGCTTGAACACACATCTTCCATGCAACAACCCAGAGCCTTAACCACTTGAGCTACCACTTCTGAATGTTAATCCATCTTACTAAATAAACTAAATAAAACATAAATAAATGCTTGTTGCTCAGCATAGTTTTAGATTGGACAACTGCGTTTCTGCTTCTGCCGACTCACCTGATGATGATGATGATTATTATTATTATTATAATTATTATTATGTTTTACAGCATTTTAATCCAGAGAAAATCCACAAACTTGATAAATAATCTAATTTAATCAGCTAGCTCAACCCAGTGGTGTCATGTGTACTGAGACTTTAGACCTTAAACTACAACACTACAACAGTTATAATCTCAATCAAGTTAGTATTCCAGCTCTGGGATATGAGTTCAGGAATGTTTAGCAGTGTTAGCAGTTGGACCACTGGAAGTTATTAATTCTCTGGCACTGTACAATAATGTTCAATTTTGCTTTTGTAAGCAGTGATCTAACAGTCTTCCCATTCTGTTACTTTAGATAAAATCTAACCTCTATGCTCTTTTTCTCTTGTCTTCAGTTTAATCTCTACTACAGTGTATGTAAAAAGTCTACCCCTGTTCAAATGGCAGGTTTCTGTGAAAAAAGAAATGAAACCAATATAAATCATGTCAGCTTACAATAACCTGGACATAGCTCTGCACACCCCTAACCTAAAACTTTGTTGGAACACATTTGGATTTTAATACATCACTCAGTCTTTTTGGGAAAGAGTCTATCAGTGTAATAGATCTTGACTTGGCAAAAGTTTCCGACTACTGCTTGCAAAAACATTCTAAATCCATCAAATTATAAGGACAGGTCGCTTTAAGGTTTCAGGTCTTCACTGATTTTTAGTTTGATTCAGGTCCAGGAGCTGGTTAGATCATTCAAAACTTCTGGTTGGATTTGGATGTATGCTTTGGGTCATCGTCATGCTGCTTACTAGCAGAACCCTGAAGGTTTTGCACTAAAATTGACTGGTATTTGTAGTTGTTTTTGATTCTTTTCACCTTAATTAAAGCCCCAGTTCTGACTTTGCAGCTAACATACATTTTGGATTTAGAGAATTATTATATTATATATTATTATACCATTTGGAATTGGTCTGATCAGACAATAACACATTTTGTCACAAAGTTTAGGGCAAATTTGTTGAGCTTGGGTATTTTTTGTGAGAATTCACTTTAATCTAGTCATTCTACAAAAACAGCTGATCTTGATTTGGAGATAATCGGAATATTTTCACTTATGACAGCTGTATGATAATTCACTTTGAACATGAGATTGAATGTGGCCTTTTTCAAAATAAAGCACATTCAATATCCTGTTCAAATGTAATAATCATGCAGCTGGTATTAGTGAATTTTTACTGATTAACACCGAATAATCCTCACTTGTTTAACCAGGTTATTCAAAATTATTTACTATTTTTCCTTAAATTATCTCTTCCACATTTTTGTAATTTCAAAAAGCGAATGGAAAAAAGTTTTAACATGATTTATGCTAGCTGCATTTTCTTTACATTGCAAAGGGTTTTGTGGACATTTCATAACCTTTTTAAATCATCATCCTCTTATTATCTCCACAAGGTAATAGAACAAGGCAGAAAATTATAATTCCACTTTAAGCATTAACACTCTTAGCATTAACATTCTACCTGTTTACATGCAACCATTTCAGAGCTGATTTGTAAGGGCGTTGTGGGTGCAACTTCATGTTAGAAAAAGGAAAATACAGATCTTTGTAAGCTGCTGCCCCTGTAGACTAATGCCTCACTTTCTCTTAAGAGTAGTGACTCTGTTCAGCCACCAGGTGGCAGCACTGATGTACACTGTTCATGCAGTTCAGCTGGTAGTTGTTTCTAATAAAAATATCACCAATAAATTATTAATACTCCTCTCTCTTGCTCGCTCTTTCTCTCTCTCCCTCTCTCTTGCCCTCTCTCTAGTTCCGGATGAGCACAGGAGGAGATGCTGGACATAAAGGACCTGCAGTTTCTGCCCAAGAGTCTCAGATGCAGGCCATCATGCAGCAGGCCAGGGTATGCACACACACTTTCAATCAGATTCATAATCAGCAAATTCCAAGCAAGGCTCGATGCTAGAACATTCTGTACTTCACTAAGGAGTAATCCATATGTGCAGAGCTGCTCACCAGAACTTCACAGAAATTCAGTTTCTATCACAGCAGTTTTCATGCTTTGGAATACCAGCTTTTCTTCAGTTTACACATACCTGCACACAATCAGCATCTTGTCTGTGTTCCATATAGCTGGCAATGAGAGGTCCACCTGGTCCAATGGGCTTGACTGGTCGTCCTGGACCTTTGGTATGGCTGATCCCTGTCTCCTTTTCAACTTTCTGTCTCTCTCTTTCTGTTTTTTATTGTTTAGCTACTATGCTATTGCATTGTTTTATATTTCATTTCTGATTTTTAGGGTCCTCCTGGTGTGATTGGACTTAAAGGTGAATCTGGAGAGCAGGGTCCTCAGGTCTGATCAACTAAACTGCTCATAATTACCCAACGCTCCCATTTTTGGTGTATTTTGGAATTCTAAATCTAGAATGTGTGTGTATACAGGGTCCTCGTGGTCCTTTGGGTTCGGTTGGCCCTCCTGGAAAGCCTGGTAGAAGAGTAAGTGTGTTTACTTTTCAAAATCAGTCTTGCGGTATATTACAATATTATGGTAGTATAGGAGTATGTTCTTGATAGGCATAAATATTGTCTAGACATATAAATATTATCCAGTTATGCCCTCAAATGCTCAGTAATATCTGGCACAGAAACATTACTACATTATTATACACAAACATTAATATGTCTCACACACAAACACTAATATCCCTCACACACAAACACTAATATCCCTTACAAACAAACACTAATATCCCTCACAAACAATCACTAATATCCCTTAAAAACAAACATTAATATCCGTCACACACAAACACTAATATCCCTTACACACACACACTAATATGCCTTGTACACAAACAGAAATATCCCTTAAACACAAACACTATTATCCCTTACACACACAAACACTAATATTCCTTAAACACAAACACTACTATCCCTTACACACAAACACTAATATCCCTTACACATAAACACTAATATCCCTTAAACACACACTAATATCCCTCACACACTAACACTAATATCCCTTAAAAACAAACACTAATATCCCTCACACACAAACACTAATATCCCTTAAAAACAAACACTAATATCCCTCACACACACACTAATATCCCTTACACACAAACACTAATATCCCTTACACACAAACAAATATTTCCCTCACACACAGACAATAATGTCCCTTAAACACAAACACAAATATCCCTTACACACACAAACACTAATATCCCTCATACACAAACACTAATATCCCTCACACACAAACACTAATATCCCTCTCACACACACTAATATCCCTTACACAAAAACACTACTATCCCTTAGATACAAACACATATTTCCCTCACACACACACTAATATACCTTACACACACAAACACTAATATCCCTTACACACACAAACATTAATATCCCTCACACACAATCACAAATATCCCTCTCACACACACTAATATCCCTTACACACAAACACTAATATCCCTCTCACACACACTAATATCCCTTACACACAAACACTAAAGTCCCTCACACAAAAACACTACTATCCCTTGCATACAAACACTAATATCCCTCTCACACACACTCATATCCCTTACACAAAAACAGTAATATCCCTTACACATAAACACTAATATCCCTTAAACACACACACTAATATCCCTCACACACTAACACTAATATCCCTTAAAAACAAACACTAATATCCCTCACACACAAACACTAATATCCCTTAAAAACAAACACTAATATCCCTCACACACACACTAATATCCCTTACACACAAACACTAATATCCCTTACACACAAACAAATATTTCCCTCACACACAGACAATAATGTCCCTTAAACACAAACACAAATATCCCTTACACACACAAACACTAATATCCCTCATACACAAACACTAATATCCCTCTCACACACACTAATATCCCTTACACACAAACACTAATATCCCTCTCACACACACTAAAGTCCCTCACACACAAACACTAAGATCCCTCTCACACACTAATATCCCTTACACACAAACACTAATATCCCTCACACACAAACACTAATATCCCTTACTCACACAATCACTAATATCCCTTACACACACACAATCACTAATATCCCTTACACACACACAAACACTAATATCCCTTACACACACAAACACTAATATCCCTCACACACAAACACTAATATCCCTCACACACAGTCACTAATATCCCTCACACACAAACACTAATATCCCTTACACACACAAACACTAATATCCCTTATACACAAACACTAATATTCCTTATACACAAACACTAATATTCCTTACAAACACACACTAATATCCCTCACACACAAACACTAATATCCCTTATACACAAACACTAATATTCCTTACAAACACACACTAATATCCCTCACACACAAACACTAATATCCCTTACACACAAACACTAATATCCCTTACACACACACACACACTAATATCCCTCACACACAAACACTAATATCCCTTACACACGAACACTAATATCCCTCACACACAAGCACTAATATCACTTACAAACACACACTAATATCCCTTACACACAAACACTAATTTCCCTTACACACACACACTAATATCCCTCACACACAAACACTAATATCCCTTACACACACACACTAATATCCCTCACACACAAACACTAATATCCCTCACACACAAACACTAATATCCCTTACACATGAACACTAATATCCCTTACACACACACACTAATATCCCTCACACACAAACACTAATATCCCTTACACACACACACTAATATCCCTCACACACAAACACTAATATCCCTTACACACACAAACACTAATATCCCTCACACACAAACACTAATATCCCTCACACACAAACACTAATATCCCTCACACACAAACACTAAGATCCCTCTCACACACTAATATCCCTTACACACAAACACTAATATCCCTCACACACAAACACTAATATCCCTTACTCACACAATCACTAATATCCCTTACACACACACAATCACTAATATCCCTTACACACACACAAACACTAATATCCCTTACACACACAAACACTAATATCCCTCACACACAAACACTAATATCCCTCACACACAGTCACTAATATCCCTCACACACAAACACTAATATCCCTTACACACACAAACACTAATATCCCTTATACACAAACACTAATATTCCTTATACACAAACACTAATATTCCTTACAAACACACACTAATATCCCTCACACACAAACACTAATATCCCTTATACACAAACACTAATATTCCTTACAAACACACACTAATATCCCTCACACACAAACACTAATATCCCTTACACACAAACACTAATATCCCTTACACACACACACACACTAATATCCCTCACACACAAACACTAATATCCCTTACACACGAACACTAATATCCCTCACACACAAGCACTAATATCACTTACAAACACACACTAATATCCCTTACACACAAACACTAATTTCCCTTACACACACACACTAATATCCCTCACACACAAACACTAATATCCCTTACACACACACACTAATATCCCTCACACACAAACACTAATATCCCTCACACACAAACACTAATATCCCTTACACACACACACTAATATCCCTCACACACAAACACTAATATCCCTTACACACACACACTAATATCCCTCACACACAAACACTAATATCCCTTACACACACACACTAATATCCCTCACACACAAACACTAATATCCCTTACACACACACACTAATATCCCTTACACACAAACACTAATATCCCTCACACACAAACACTAATATCCCTCACACACAAACACTAATATCCCTCACACACAAACACTAATATCCCTTACACACACACACTAATATCCCTCACACACAAACACTAATATCCCTCACACACAAACACTAATATCCCTCACACACAAACACTAATATCCCTTACACACAAGCACTAATATCCCTTACAAACACACACTAATATCCCTTACACACAAGCACTAATATCCCTTACACACACACACTAATATCCCTCACACACAAACACTAATATCCCTTACACACACACACTAATATCCCTCACACACAAACACTAATATCCCTCACACACACACACTAAAGTCCCTCACACACAAACACTAATATCCCTCTGACACACACTAATATCCCTTACACACAAACACTAATATCCCTCACACACAAACACTAATATCCCTTACTCACACAATCACTAATATCCCTCACACACAAAGACTAATATCCCTTACTCACACAATCACTAATATCCCTCACACACACACACACACAATCACTAATATCCCTTACACACACACAATCACTAATATCCCTTACACACACACAAACACTACTATCCCTTACACACACAAACACTAATATCCCTCACACACAAACACTAATGTCCCTCACACACAGTCACTAATATCCCTCACACACAAACACTAATATCCCTTACACACACAAACACTAATATCCCTCACACACAAACACTAATATCCCTCACACACAAACACTAATATCCCTTATACACAAACACTAATATCCCTTACAAACACACTAATATCCCTTACAAACACTAATATCCCTTACACACAAACACTAATATCCTTTACACACACACACTAATATCCCTCACACACAAACACTAATATCCCTCACACACACACACAAACACTAATATCCCTTACACACAAACACTAATATCCCTTACACACACACACACTAATATCCCTCACACACACACACTAATATCACTCACACAAACACTAATATCCCTTACACACACAAACACTAATATCCCTTACACACAAACACTAATATCCCTTACACACCAACACTAATATCCCTTACACACAAACACTAATATCCCTTACACACACTAATATCCCTTACACACCAACACTAATATCCCTTACACATAAACACTAATATCCCTTACACACAAATACTAATATCCCTTACACACAAACAATAATATCCCTTACACACATACACTAATATCCCTCACACACAAACAATAATATCCCTTACACACAAACACTAATATCCCTTACACACACATACTAATATCCCTCACACACAAACACTAATATCCCTTACACACAAACACTAATATCCCTTAAGCACACACACTAATATCCCTCACACACAAACACTAATATCCCTTACACACAAACACTAATATCCTTTACACATAAACACTAATATCCTTTACACACACAGTAATATCCATCACACACAAACACTAATATCCCTTACACACACGAACACTATTATCCCTTAAACACACACACTAATATCCCTCACACACAAACACTAATATCCCTTAAACACACACACTAATATCCCTCACACACAAACACTAATATCCCTTACACACAAACACTAATATCCTTTACACTTAAACACTAATATCCCTTACACACACAAACACTAATATCCCTTAAACACACACACTAATATCCCTCACACACAAACACTAATATCCCTTACACACAAACACTAATATCCCTTACAAACACACACTAATATCCCTTACACACAAACACTAATATCCCTTACACACACAAACACTAATATCCCTTACACACACAAACACTAATATCCCTTACACACACACACTAATATCCCTTACACACAAACACTAATATCCCTTACACACAAACACTAATATCCCTTACACACAAACACTAATATCCCTTACACACACAAACACTATTATCCCTTACACACACACACTAATATCCCTTACACACAAACACTAATATCCCTTACACACAAACACTAATATCCCTTACAAACACACACTAATATCCCTTACACACAAACACTAATATCCCTTACACACACAAACACTATTATCCCTTACACACACACACTAATATCCCTTACACACAAACACTAATATCCCTTACAAACACACTAATATCCCTTACACACACACTAATATCCCTCACACACAAACACTAATATCCCTTACACACAAACACTAATATCCCTTATGCACATAATCACTAATATCCCTTACACACACACACACACTAATATCCCTTACGCACATAATCACTAATATCCCTTACACACACACACTAATATCCCTTACACACAAACACTAATATCCCTTACACACAAACACTAATATCCCTTACACACACACACTAATATCCCTTACACACAAACACTAATATCCCTTACACACAAACACTAATATCCCTTACACACAAACACTAATATCCCTTACACACACAAACACTATTATCCCTTACACACACACACTAATATCCCTTACACACAAACACTAATATCCCTTACACACAAACACTAATATCCCTTACAAACACACACTAAGATCCCTTACACACAAACACTAATATCCCTTACACACACAAACACTATTATCCCTTACACACACACACTAATATCCCTTACACACAAACACTAATATCCCTTACAAACACACTAATATCCCTTACACACACACTAATATCCCTCACACACAAACACTAATATCCCTTACACACAAACACTAATATCCCTTACGCACATAATCACTAATATCCCTTACACACACACACACACACACACACACACTAATATCCCTTACGCACATAATCACTAATATCCCTTACACACACACACACACACACACACACTAATATCCCTTACACACACAATCAGTAATATCCCTTACACACACACACTAATATCCCTCACACCCAAACACTAATATCCCTTACACACACACACTAATATCCCTCATACACAAACAATAATATCCCTTACACACAAACACTAATATCCCTTACACACACACACACTAATATCCCTCACACACAAACACTAATATCCCTCACACACAAACACTAATATCCCTTACACACAAACACTAATATCCCTTACAAACACACACTAATATCCCTTACACACACAATCAATAATATCCCTTACACACACACACTAATATCCCTCACACCCAAACACTAATATCCCTTACACACACACACTAATATCCCTCACACACAAACAATAATATCCCTTACACACAAACACTAATATCCCTTACACACACACACACTAATATCCCTTACACACAAACACTAATATCCCTTACAAACACACACTAATATCCCTTACACACAAACACTAATATTCCTTACACACGAACACTAATATCCCTCACACACAAGCACTAATATCCCTTACAAACACACACTAATATCCCTTACACACAAACACTAATATCCCTTACACACACACACTAATATCCCTCACACACAAACACTAATATCCCTCACACACAAACACTAATATCCCTTACACACGAACACTAATACCCCTCACACACAAGCACTAATATCCCTTACAAACACACACTAATATCCCTCACACACAAACACTAATATCCCTCACACACAAACACTAATATCCCTCACACACACAAACACTAATATCCCTCACACACACAAACACTAATATCCCTCACACACAAACACTAATATCCCTTACACTCCCACTAATATCCCTCACACACAAACACTAATATCCCTCACACACACAAACACTAATATCCCTCACTCACACAAACACTAATATCCCTCACACACAAACATTAATATCCCATACACTCCCACTAATATCCCTCACACACAAACACTAATATCCCTCACACAAAAACACTAATATCCCTCACACTCACAAACACTAATGTCCCTCACACGCAGTGACTAATATCCCTCACACACCCACAAACACTAATATATATCCCTTACACACAAACACTAATATCCCTCACACACACAAACACTAATGTCCCTCACACACACACATTCACTAATATAACCTCATACACACAAACACTAATATCCCTTATACACACAAACACTAATATCCCTAACACACAAACACTAATGTCCCTCACACACACACACACACAAACACTAATATCCCTCACACACACACAAACACTAATGTCCCTCACACACAAACACTAATATCCCTTACACACAGACACTAATGTCCCTCACACACACATAAACACTAATGTCCCTCACACACAAACACTAATGTCCCTCATTCACATTCACTAATTTCCCTCACACACACAAACACTAATGTCCCTCACACACAAACACTAATGTCCCTCATTCACATTCACTAATTTCCCTCACACACACAAACACTAATGTCCCTCACACACAAACACTAATATCCCTTACACACAGACACTAATGTCCCTCACACAAACATAAACACTAATGTCCCTCACACACAAACACTAATGTCCCTCATACACATTCACTAATATCCCTCACACACACAAACACTAATGTCCCTCACACACAAACACTAATGTCCCTCACACACAAACACTAATGTCCCTCACACACACAAACACTAACGTCCCTCATACACATTCACTAATATCCCTCACACACACAAACACTAATGTCCCTCACACACACAAACACTAACGTCCCTCATACACATTCACTAATATCCCTCACACACAAACACTAATATCCCTCACACACAAACACTAATATCCCTTACACACACAAACACTAATATCCCTTACACACACAAACACTAATATCCCTCACACACACAAACACTAATATCCCTCACACACAGTCACTAATATCCCTAACACACAGTCACTAATATCCCTCACACACAAACACTAATGTCCCTCACACACAAACACTAATATCCCTCACACACAAACACTAATATCCCTCACACACAAACACAAATATCCCTCACACACAAACACTAATATCCCTCACACACAAACACTAATATCCCTCACACACAAACACTAATATCCCTCACACACAAACACTAATATCCCTCACACACAAACACTAATATCCCTCACACACAGTCACTAATATCCCTCACACACAAACACAAATATCCCTTACACACACAAAGACTAATATCCCTCACACACAAACACTAATATCCCTTACACACACAAACACTAATATCCCTCACACACACAAACACTAATATCCTTCACACACAAACACTAATATCCCTCACACACAAACACTAATGTCCCTCACACCCAGTCACTAATGTCCCTCACACACAGTCACTAATATCCCTCACACACAGTCACTAATATCCCTCACACACAAACACTAATATCCCTTACACACACAAACACTAATATCCCTTACACACACAAACACTAATATCCCTCACACACACAAACACTAATATCCCTCACACACACAAACACTAATATCCCTTACACACACAAACACTAATATCCCTCACACACAAACACTAATATCCCTTACACACACAAACACTAATATCCCTTACACACACAAACACTAATACCCCTCACACACACAAACACTAATATCCCTCACACACAAACACTAATATCCCTTACACACACAAACACTAATATCCCTTACACACACAAACACTAATACCCCTCACACACACAAACACTAATATCCCTCACACACAAACACTAATATCCCTTACACACACAAACACTAATATCCCTTACACACACAAACACTAATATCCCTCACACACAAACACTAATATCCCTCACACACAAACACTAATATCCCTCACACACAAACACTAATATCCCTCACACACAAACACTAATATCCTTCACACACAAACACTAATACCCCTCACACACACAAACACTAATATCCCTCACACACAAACACTAATATCCCTTACACACACAAACACTAATATCCCTCACACACAAACACTAATATCCCTCACACACAAACACTAATATCCCTCACACACAAACACTAATACCCCTCACACACACAAACACTAATATCCCTCACACACAAACACTAATATCCCTTACACACACAAACACTAATATCCCTCACACACAAACACTAATATCCCTTACACACACAAACACTAATATCCCTCACACACAAACACTAATATCCCTCACACACAAACACTAATACCCCTCACACACACAAACACTAATATCCCTCACACACAAACACTAATATCCCTCACACACAAACACTAATATCCCTCACACACAAACACTAATATCCCTCACACACAAACACTAATATCCCTCACACACAAACACTAATATCCCTCACACACAAACACTAATATCCCTCACACACAAACACTAATATCCCTCACACACAAACACTAATATCCCTTACACACACAAACACTAATATCCCTTACACACACAAACACTAATATCCCTCACACACAAACACTAATATCCCTCACACACAAACACTAATATCCCTCACACACAAACACTAATATCCCTTACACACACAAACACTAATATCCCTTACACACACAAACACTAATATCCCTCACACACAAACACTAATATCCCTCACACACAAACACTAATATCCCTCACACACAAACACTAATACCCCTCACACACACAAACACTAATATCCCTTACACACACAAACACTAATATCCCTCACACACAAACACTAATATCCCTCACACACAAACACTAATATCCCTCACACACAAACACTAATACCCCTCACACACACAAACACTAATATCCCTCACAAACAAACACTAATATCCCTTACACACACAAACACTAATATCCCTCACACACAAACACTAATATCCCTCACACACAAACACTAATATCCCTCACACACAAACACTAATACCCCTCACACACACAAACACTAATATCCCTCACACACAAACACTAATATCCCTTACACACACAAACACTAATATCCCTCACACACAAACACTAATATCCCTCACACACAAACACTAATATCCCTTACACACACAAACACTAATATCCCTCACACACAAACACTAATATCCCTCACACACAAACACTAATATCCCTCACACACAAACACTAATACCCCTCACACACACAAACACTAATATCCCTCACACACAAACACTAATATCCCTCACACACAAACACTAATATCCCTTACGCACACAAACACTAATATCCCTTACACACACAAACACTAATATCCCTCACACACAAACACTAATATCCCTCACACACAAACACTAATATCCCTCACACACAAACACTAATACCCCTCACACACACAAACACTAATATCCCTCACACACAAACACTAATATCCCTTACACACACAAACACTAATATCCCTCACACACAAACACTAATATCCCTTACACACACAAACACTAATATCCCTCACACACAAACACTAATGTGAATGTAGAATGATGTACATTTTGGTCCATTTTGATTGATGTAATTGTTTACTTAATGAAGTGTCCTGTGTACACCTTATTGTGTGTGTTATACGTTTCTGTATGTGTGTGTTTTGTTTAGATGTGTGAATGTGTTTTTGTATTTTGCCAGTGAAACAAGTATGTGTTCTGGTTAAGATGTGAAAGTAAAATCACATTAATTGTCTTCATTGCTTAAAATGGGTGCATTTTAATGTATGTATGCTGTGGGTGGGTGTTGCCAAGTGTATATGTGTTTGTATGTGTGTGTGTCTGTGTCTTATGTGTGTCTGTTTGTGGTTTCAGGGTCGTCCTGGAGCAGATGGAGCCAGAGGCATGCCTGGACAAACTGGACCAAAGGTAAACACATACCATTACATTTTTACATTACATACACATATTAATATACACTTACACACACACAATCTCATATAATACAATATAATATGTACAGCTTGCAAATCCACAGGTTTAAACTTAATAGAAATACACAAATGCATTTACATGTGTTAAGCAGGTCATACACACACACACACACACACGTCTAATTTATAAAATTCATTACAATGAATTTACATTACAAAAAATGTCTCATCTTAATATGTTCAATGTGTGAAATGCTCTATCAGAGCGCTCAGAGCTTATAAAAAGTTAGCCAGCAGACAATAGTGAGTAGCATTAGCAATAAGCTGGTCGGCTAATGTTAGTGATGCCTGTAATGTTGAGAACTATGTTTTCATAACAGTGATTAGTTTGGTCAGTGTTAGATTTAATCAAACACTGTCTACATATATGAACTAAGCTAAAGTCAATATTGCCCTTTTTTATTTTAAAGTAGAGTAGAGGGACATAACTAAATGATCAAGGATCTGGTAGTTTAGAAAACTACTCCAAATTGACAAGTTGCAAGAAATTGCAAGTTGTAGGTGAGGAATTACATGTTGTAACTTTGTGTTATGCAGGGAGACAGAGGTTTCGATGGCCTGGCTGGATTACCTGGAGAAAAGGGACACAGGGTAAGTGACAAGAAATTGTTTTATATTATAATGTGTTCATTTTTATTATTATTATTATTATTATTATTATTATTATTTACTCATTTTATAACATTTTAATAACTTGTTCTAAAACTCAACAGGTTCCATCACACACAAGTTTGTAAGTGTGTTTTTGTGTTTGTAATTTAGGGTGAGTCAGGACCTCAGGGACCCCCTGGACCCCCCGGAGAGGACGGAGAAAGAGTGAGAAATTTATGCTTTAGATTCATGTTTTTTCTCGTTTTCTGCCCTCTACCGCATCTTTTCTTCATTCACTCATGTATCTCTCACTGCTGCAATTTTCTTAAAATTCATGTCATTTTTTATTTGCCAGGGGGATGATGGTGAGGTTGGACCTAGGGGTCTGCCCGGTGAACCGGTGAGTTCCAATCCAAACACACAGAAACCACACACACACAGAAACCACACACACACAAGAAAAACAAAGAACAAGGGAAAGATAGGTTATTACAATATTACAGTGTACTGTACCCCATTTATTATGGTTGCTATAATCTAAACAAATTCCAACAGACTCCAATAGGGCTGGTGACAACCAAATAGGCACAAACCCACAATAATAGCCAGCCAGCCCCAGGAAGTGTCTCACACCCTTCTGGGTCTTAGGTCTAGAGCAGGACACAACTGCTGTGGTTTTATCAATTTGGAACGCACCTGCCCATTGGCCAATTGGAAGCCCAGATACTTACATACTTACACTCATTGAATCGCACACTTCTCTGGGCTTGCTGTGAGTCCAACCTATCTCAGTGATCTCAGTAAAGCCCCCAGATGCTGCAGCACTGGAACATTGCCGGGGCTCCAAACAAACCACAAGGAAGAGTCACAAATTGGTGTAACCCAAACGGAGATGGGTTCTGGGGTGTGGCCGATCTTCTGCCTGTACTTGGATCAGAGCCTGGAATTTCAACAACTTCAGAAGCATTGCAAGTATTATGTCTGGTGGATGCCTGCCAGGGTCTTGACTAGTTTGCCCAGTGGGGAGGACTCCATGACAACGTATCTCTGCACTTTCCAGGGTTTTGACACCAGTGTAGCGAGCTCAGAAGGTTTGGCAAAGCACAGGTGTTTGATCCTTGCCACTCACTTCCCTCGCTTTCCATTCAAAAACCAGCGCTCGACTAAGCTCCCACATTCCCCAAATCCAAACACATGTTATAGGCTGGTTGGCATCTCAAATTTTTTTTTTAGTGTGTGGATTTGTGTGTGACAATGTGTGTGTGATTGTGCCTTGTAATGGGTTGTCACCTCATACAGAGAGTTCCCTGCCATGTCTGCATGCTAAACATTTAACTAGTGAGTGATGTCCTTAATGTCAGTTACACAAAGCAGAGACAGATTCCGCCATCACTGAAACTTGTTTAAAGTAGAGAGCAGACAGAAATTGCAAGTCTTTAGTAATATTTTGTTACAAATACTCACCTTCCTTCCTGGGTGACACTGGATTACAATGTGATTATAAATCATTCCAGTGAAGTCAGACAGTACTAACGATCTTCATTATGAACAGATTGTGAAAAGTCCTGGAATAAGCACAAGACTATAACATGTTTATAATACATTGTCTGATTCTATAGTAAGGGACAACTCAAAACATTAAACTCAAAACAAGACTTGTCTCGCCCCTCCTTAACACTATGACTGTTTACTGAAACACAGAACATTCATTAGCAAAATTTCTCGCAGGTGTGTATAATCCTTACCTTACCTTATCCAGCACCTCCCTGCATTTACAAACCAGCGCTTGACCAGGGCCTAGTTCCATGATTGCAACACTAGTATAAGCTGAAATACACATCCATAACTAATTACAACAGTAATTTCTAATTCTCTGTAACAACCAGCAGGGGATGCTCCAGTCACACTGTATAGCTTGTAATGATCCCTCTCTCTCTCTGTCTCTCTCTCCATCACACACTGTACTGTGTTGACTTATGTGTTGCTCTAGGTGAATAATGCCATGTCTAACCCTGCCAATAACAAATAAATCTTTTGGAATTATATCATTGATATTTGGTTTAAAAAAAAATTGAGCAAAAGTTATGTTGAATATTCATCATGAGAACAGAACCTGTCAAACTTGCTGGAAAGAGGAAAGCCACAGTGTTTAATAATGTCCCTTTTTTGCAATATTGTGTTATTATTTTAAACACACAGTTTAGATTAGTGTACACTGTTAGTAATGATCAAAATGTTTATTTCAGGGTCCTCGTGGCTTGTTAGGACCCAAAGGACCTCAGGGACCTCCTGGATCTCCTGTAAGTCTATTTCTATTTCTATATATTTCTAAACGGTATACTGTATTATAATTATAACTACTACAACATTGGTCAGGATAAAGTGCTTACTGAAGATAAAGCAATGAATATTGCAGCTTGGTCTAATTATAGCTTCTTATAATGTGGATGAACTGTATGTCCACAGGGCGTGACAGGGATGGATGGCCATCCTGGTCCAAAAGGAAACATTGTGAGTGTGTCTCTCATACACAAACACACACACACATACTAGCAGAAGCACCACCAAGCAATTTAGATGTCTCACATCAACACACTTTTTGTCTCTGAATATATAGTAGTTATCTTTATAGAATTATACATTGACTCTATTTTCCTCTCAGGGACCTCAAGGTGAACCTGGTCCTCCAGGACAGCAAGGCAACCCTGGTGCTCAGGTAAGCATGGGATACTTACCAGATAATAGTTTTAATAAAATGCATTTTCACTTTTTGTCTCATGTTAGCCAGATTGAAATCCAGTAGCTGTATCATTTGTAATCTCTAAACTGGAAATGGGTCTCGCCTATCCATATCTAAAAGCATCTCCATCCTTACAGCCCAGCTCATACTCTTATGTTCTCTTATGTTTGTTGCTTTTTATATCCTAACTGGCCACTATTAGAAGTTGATCATCCATACCCCACAGTCTCTAAACTCTGTTTTACAACTGACATCTCTAAAGTGATAAATGCAATAGAAAAATTTTTAATGAAATGAGATCAAACTTGGAATTGTTTTTACAGGGACTTCCAGGACCTCAAGGAGCCATCGGACCACCAGGAGAGAAGGTAAAGTGTGTGCTTATGTGTTTATGTATTTGTCTGTGGGGGTTTTCATGTATAAACATTGTGTGAATAGAATGAATGTAGAGTATAAGCACAGATCGTCATTGGTGTATTTCTGCATCTTTACAGGGTCCAACAGGGAAACCAGGATTACCGGGAATGCCAGGAGCCGATGGACCACCGGTTAGTGTGACACGCACACACACCGTCAGGGTCACCCATGAAAGGAAGGTCTAGCGTCACATAATGTACAACTGTACAGCTGGGGATGACCTATAACAAATTAACATTAACAACATAATATAGAACGAAAAGAATGGACATTTTAATGTGAATATGTTTTAACATTATATACACTACCAGTCAAAAGTTTGGACACACCTTCTAATTTACTGTTTTTTGTTTAGTGACTTATTTTCTACAATCTAGAACAATACTGGAGATTTCAAAACTATGAAATAACACACATGGATTTATGTAATCCATATGTAATGACAAAAAACAGTCAGTTGTTATTTTAAGACACGAAGGTCAGGTGTTCTGGAATAGTTCTTGCAAGAACAGTATTGTCAAGTGCATTTGCAAAACCCATCAAGCACCATGATGAAACTGGCTCACATGAAGACCATCCCAGTAAAGCAAGACCAAAATTTACCTCTGCTGCAGAGGGGAAGATCATTTAGTGCCTCAGATTAACAGCACCTCAGATTAGAGCCGTTATGAAGGCTTTACAGAGCATCAGTAGCAGACATATCTCAATATCAACTGTTCAAAGGACATTATTGTGTATTTCGGCCACCTTCAGCATTGTTTTACAATGTAGAAAGAAATAAACATCAGGAAAGACCATGGAATTAGAAGATATATAAATATTACAATATACAATTGTACAATATACAATATATAAACCATGTGTTACAAGATTTTAACAGTATAAGATGCATATATATCATGTTTGAAAGGTTTATGGTTTATATATATCACAGTGATTTTATTTGTCTAATCATTAATCTCTCACCATTTACACACACACAGGGTCACCCAGGAAAGGAAGGTCCATCTGGAGAGAAAGGTCACCAGGTAAGAAAAATGATATTTATTTTGCTATATTTTTGTGATTTGGTGAACCAAAGTCTGATATGATCGCTTATTATTATTTCTTTCTCTCTTTTTCAGGGACCACCTGGTGCACAAGGGCCGATCGGCTATCCTGGTCCTAGAGGTGTGAAGGTAAGTGCTCCAATGTGCTCTCTTCCAGCTCAGTAAAAATAACTTTTACTGAGCTGTCTGTACAAACCTAAGGATTCTTGTTTTTGTTCAGGCACGACCATGTAGATGTTTGAAATTATTGACAAGAAGGTGTTGATTAATTATAGTACTGACAGTAGTGCTGGAAGCAGGTGAACTGATTAATATTAATGCACTTTTTCTAGTCAAATGTGTATAAATCATGGCTCATTGCTACTTTAACAAGACTTTATGCCTTCGATGACATTTATCACACAGTGACTTGTATGACGGTCTACACAATCGAAGGATTATAATAATGAGATGGTTACTTGCTAATTTAGTGAAGTTTTCTGTAAGGAAAAATTTAGTTTCAACTTATGTAAGGTCCAATTTGTGTGTTTTCTATTACATAAGAATCACATCAAACCATCCTCACTGTAATTCTTTTCCTACAACAGCATCTTTAGTGTTTTTTTACTCATTACTTTTGTCCTAAGATTTAAAACCAGTTAATTAAACTATGGGTCTGGACATGGATTAGTTTGTAAGGCTTTTGCATTGACTAGGAGCTTCAACTGCATATTCTATATTATTTAATCTTAATCTATCACTCTCTCTCTCTCTTACTCTCTCTCTCTCTCTCTCTCTCTCACTCTGTTTAGGGTGCTGATGGAGTTCGGGGGTTAAAAGGAAACAAGGGTGAAAAGGTACAGTGTACATTCATGTCAGGTCTTATGCAGTTAATCCAATAGGTCATTAATTTGTCATTTTTCATATTTAAAAAAATATCTTCCCTCTTTTACTCCTTCCCTTCAGGGAGAAGATGGTTTCCCTGGGTTTAAAGGAGACATGGGTATCAAGGGTGATCGGGTAAGTTGTTAGTTATTATGATGTTCATGTCTGATATGTTGTTGCTTTTAATTAAGCGTACCGAAGCACACAGAAATTTACAGGACAGATGAACCTAATAAACTGAAACCTCATAAATTGGAAATCCAGTTTACCTTGTACCCTACCTACATTCGTTTGCTTCTTTTATTGGGTGAAATAACCTCATAGGGTTTGGAAATGTGTGTCTCAGTGCCAGACTTCTTGAGTTATGAACATTAAACCAGTTAAAGGTTTAACTGACCAAATATTGTTAGGATGGTAGAACATTTTGCCCAGTAACAGTGGCATAGTAGCATGTCAGGTAGTGGTTCATGTGCTAGACATGACTAAATACTAAAAATATTTTGCTCCACATTTTAATGATCAACTTGCCCTTTATCAGTGTCACTTTTTTGACCACAGCATATCTCTTTACTAGATTTTTGGGTTTTCATCATAGTGACATTAAATGTTTCTATCAACTCAACTACAGTAATGTGTGTGTGTGTGTGTGTGTGACTCAGGGTGAGATCGGAGCCGCAGGACCCAGAGGAGAGGACGGCCCTGAGGGACCTAAAGGACGCTCTGGTTTACCTGGAGATGCTGGACCTCTGGGACCAAATGGAGAGAAGGTGTGTGTGTGTGTGTGTGTGGAGAGAGAGAGAGAGAGAGAGAGAGAGAGAGAAAATAGTATCTTTGTTTCTCTCTTCAGGTAATAATAAGGGATCACTTTTTAGATGCACCACAATTCTCTTGAATAGTTTCTCAGTGATAATCAGAATGGCCGAATATACTTAGTTCTATATTTAATATACTGTATATATAATAATGTAGGCTATTCACATAACAATATCATTATACATCATGATGTACCTGTGTATAATCTGACTGTGGCTGCACTCCTGATTTTAAATGTTTATCTTTCTAAATTGATTTAGGGCAAGCTTGGTGTTCCAGGATTGCCAGGTTATCCTGGAAGACAAGGGCCAAAGGTACGTTTTATGGCACTCATTGCCTCTCATCTCTTTTTCTTCATCATAACAGACATTTCTTTCTCATTTTCTCTCTCTTTATTTTATAGGGTTCTCAAGGATTCCAAGGCTTCCCAGGAGCCAATGGAGAAAAGGGAGCAAGGGTATGATAGTATGATCATTACTCTACACACTCACACACTCTTAAAATGCCAAACCAATGCAATCATATAAACTAAAACAAACAATGTGACTAATAATGATTAATAACTGTTTTTATCTGTTTGTGTTTATGTCTATCTTTCTATAGGGAACAGCTGGAAAGCCTGGACCACGAGGACAGCGAGGACCAACCGTAAGATTTTTCTTCCTCCAGCAGCACACGCATACAGATGGATGTTGAAAATAAATGAAACCAAGGAAACTGGTAAAAGCATTCTTATCCTTCTGACTCTCTCTCTCTCTCTTTCTCTTCAGGGTCCTCGTGGAGAAAGAGGCCCAAGGGGACCCACAGGAAAAGCTGGACCAAAGGTACCAATGAAGTGTAAAACATTTTCATTCACCATTTTCTAATTGTGTATGGGTAGAACAATACACGGATAAAAAAGTCAGAGAATAAAATTTAAAAATGGCAGAAAATGATATCTCACACTTTTCAGTTTATCTTGTGTTTATGTGAGTCTTGGTTAAACTGCAACTTTAACAAGGCTTCATGCAG
This sequence comes from Hemibagrus wyckioides, assembly GCF_019097595.1. NCBI lineage: Eukaryota > Metazoa > Chordata > Actinopteri > Siluriformes > Bagridae > Hemibagrus > Hemibagrus wyckioides. The sequence goes on from NC_080727.1 coordinate 10,372,903, forward strand.
TAAATGAATTTTTTTTTAATTTTCTGCATTTTCTAGTACACATTAATTTTCATTGTTGCTACGTAGCTCATGCAAAGCAGAAGCCAAATAGAAATTAAATAAAATTTTCACTGCTGGTGAAAGACTACACACCGAGGGTGATGCACATAACAGCACTAACTGAGCAACCTCTTATTCTACTTTTTCCGTTTCTAAATTAATTAAAGGCAATGTTAAGATCCACATGTGAATACAGGTCAGCTGTATGATGTTTTTTTGTGATGTTTGTTATGGTTACATCCTGCCAGGCTTGCTTAGAGTACATTGAAAAAGCTGTAGTGAAATATTTGACTGGATATACTTTGGACGTGTCCTAATATGAAAACCTCAGAGAGTCTGTCATTATGGTGATGTATGGCAATGTGCTTTATGCATTTTTTAATGTAATTATATGATTTTTTTTATGTAGCCACAGTTTTTTTTATGTAGCCACAGTTGTGGTGGTAACTGGTGAAGTGTTTTGTGCTGTCCATTGCTTAATGATTCATATGTACTGTAGGGGTCAAACATACTAGTTTTCATGTACAAGTATTACATACTAGGAAGTACAGTAGTACAGGGGTTGAGCTTGAGCCTATATAACTCTCTCTGTTCTGTGTTATGTGATCTTGTGGCTCCATGTTAGACTTGTATTTAATGAAATCACACAATGTTTTGCTTTTTTTAACCTTTGCTTAGAATTTGTGAAACAGTTGTACAGAAAACATGGGTAGTGCTACCAAATACCAGAAAACAAAAATAAATGGCTTACAATGTTCCCTTCATCATTCCTTTCTGCTCCTCCATAGGGCAACTCAGGAAGCGATGGGCCCCCAGGACCACCTGGTGAACGGGTATGAATTTAACAGATTTAACAGATTTTTGATCAACAATAGCTTCATTTAGTCTCAAGCTTCATTTAGTCCAATTATTATACCTATAAGTTTACTCAAAATTATTTTACATTATGCATTGTAGAAGAGTGAGCATCCATGATCAGAGTCTATTAAAACACAACCCAGAATCCAAGCCATATTAGGGAGGCTGTTTGGCAAGACATTGGCAAGACTTAGACCACATGCCCCCATAGAGCAAAACCATAAAGTAAACAGGAAATGAATAGTTGTTTGGATCTATAGTGACCTCTGCTAGTGGGGAGGATTACTCAGCTGTTGTGCATGTCCAGATGCTTAAAACAATTGATAAGGTTTAATAAATGTGTGTGTGTGTCTGTGTGTTCTGCAGGGTCTGCCAGGACCACAAGGATCAACTGGATTCCCTGGACCTAAAGGGCCTCCTGTGAGTGACATTTGCAGTAGAAATGATTTCTATTTCTATTTCTATTTCTGTTTTTTTTTCCTCTCATATTTCCACTATCTCCGTATTTCAGGGACCACCTGGAAAAGATGGACTGCCTGGGCACCCCGGCCAGAGAGGAGAGACGGTGAGCCATGCTATACACATACACACACTTACACACGCACACACACACGAGCAAAAGAAGATGTATTCTTTATTTTTGATGTATTATTTAGATGTTTTTTTTAAAATAAAGTTTAATTTAACTTACCTAACCATGTCTTAAATCCCACCCATTTTACAAGACAGTTATTCCATTCATCCACCCTGTCTTTGTAGCTACTCTCTTGAGCTACTCTCTGTTTATTCCTACACTTGTCACCCGCCTGTCCTCCAAACGTTATAATTCTCCAAAGATTTGTGCCCCCACTGTTCAATCACCTGTACTGCCAATTTTTTAATTCCTCACTCATATACTTGTTCTCTCTGCTCAGGGTTTCCAAGGAAAGACTGGACCTCCTGGACCCCCAGGTGTGCTGGGACCTCAGGTGAGTGTAGACACACACAAACACACACAAACAAAAATGCATTCTGATCTATAGGAACCTTTTTAATAACATTTGATAAAACTAAATCTGTCAAGTACAGCTTCCATGTCCTGCTAGTGAGTCCTCCCCCTCTATTCATTATCTTACAGTAAAAAACTTGTTATTCAGAGCACCACATATAGTATGAATTGAAATATGAGTACCCAAAAATTACTCTAATCCTCTAGTTCATCTGGTATAATCTTGTGAGATTTGTCAAGTGTGAGCAATTTTGTGAGCACTGAAGCTAATGTTTAATACCACATTACCCATAATTACATCATTCATTACCCATTTCTCAATGTGTAGGGACCAACAGGTGAAACTGGACCAATGGGAGAACGAGGCCATCCCGGACCTCCAGGACCACCAGGTGAACAAGGCTTGCCTGGACCTGCTGGTAAAGAGGGAGCCAAGGTGAGAACACATACTTGCATCTGTACAACTGCACTCATTCATAAGAATTAATGCTTAATACGATGTACAATTAAGATATAAATTCTAGTCCCATTTCTAACCATAACTTCAACTCATAACCTTTTCTAAATATTAGGATGTACAAATTTGTTTTCTCCATGTTTGTATAGATTTCCTCTGTGTTCTCTGGTATATTTTAAACTTTCCAAAAATGGCCGTATGTGGATTGTCTATACCAGATTGGCTAAAAGTGCATAGTGCCCTCCAATGTATTGGCATCCCATTCAGGGTTTTTTTCCCAGTCTCATACCCAGTGTTCCTCAGATAAACTCTGGATCCCCCATAACCCTGACATTGAAAAAGCACTTAGTGAAGATGAATGAATGAATGAAATTTCTACAGATTTACAAGTTACAAATTTAATGCATACCGTGTAATTGCAAATTCCGATTTCCCACCAAGCGCTGATTTTATTTCATTGGAATCAAATTTAAATTCAACATTCTAGTTATTTTCTAATCAAAAATAATAATTTATGCATTTAGACAAGCTTTCTTTTAGCTATCGAGTATAACAGTATATACTCCTTCCATCATTCATATTATTTTACCTTATAATTAACACCACATATTTTAAATCAAATAGATACTCTTTAAACACTGTTACGGCAACACTATATATATTAGTGAATAATATATTGTACTGACTAATTTAGTACGTATTTACTATACACTATACACCATCATGAATACTGATTTCAGTCAAGGGCAGGGTTTTTTTTTTGCCTTAACAGTGTTCAACAGTATAACAGTGGTGTAATTTTTTTTTTAAATAAAAAAAATTAAAAGTAATTTACATGAACAACTAGGAAATAATCAATGAACGATTGATTGTGTGGACATAGTTCTTGGTAGTCAAGCCAGAGGTTTTTTCAAGGTTTTTTCAGTCAAGCAGAAGACAAATAAATCTTATTTTTAATTTGTATGCTTTACATTTTATACCTGATTCCCTGTGTGTGTGTGTGTGTGTGTGTGTTTGTGTGTGTGTGTGTGGTTTTGGGCATATTTAGGGAGATCCAGGTCCAGCAGGCCCTGCTGGTAAAGATGGACCTCAAGGACTGCGAGGTTTTCCTGGAGAGAGAGGGCTTCCTGGGCCTCTTGTGAGTGACATTCAATAGCAGCATCTTAAAATAGCTAGTGTCTAAAATGCAATTCTAAACACACCATAAGTTTTTTATAATAAGTACAGTTTATGTAGACATTATAAACCGTGTCAATGGGAATAGACACACACATGCTTGGGTAGCATTGATAATTCGATGTGTGTCTGTATGTGTGTGAGTGTAAACAATAGAGAAAATGTGACATTCATTGAAAAAAATGGTTTTTGATCTTCAAATACCAGGCATTTTTTAATTTACATCATTTTTCTGGTGCCTTTATCCAAAGCAGATTAGACATATAACAGCTTGAAGGTGCTGGATCCTCTGATCAGTATGCCAAATGCCTTAATCACTGAGCAACCCCTTTTTCGGAAGTTTGTTACTAAAATCAAAGTTTTATGATGAAAAAAATAATAATTTTATTGTTAACAAAAAAGCATTTTTAAAATAATATTATACCATTGTAAGCAATTATCAATCAGAGGGAACCTCCACACAATAATTACCCCAACTTAATAATTATGGAATAATAATTATGATTAATAAAAATATTAAAACTATTTCATAATATAGAATTTCTTAACTTGTATTTGTATATAAACACACATTCAACTTGAAAGGAAGTGTCATTTTTTAGTAATGATAGAAAATAATCCAAACGCACCAAATTAGCATCAGTTGATCATTTTTTATAACTATGCTAAACTAGTGCAAACAAACATTTCTTACATGCATATATTTATTTATTTTCTTCAGGGAACTGCAGGTTTGAAAGGAAATGAAGGACCACCAGGTCCACCTGGACCTGCTGTGAGTAAAATCTATACCTCTCAATCCATCTTTCGTTTTCTCTCTCCCTCTTTGCTCCTCTTTCTCTGTCTGTGTCTTTCTCTCTATTTCCAGTGGCTCTTTTATATTCACTTGTTTTATTTCCTGTTTCCTTTTTTGTCTTTTTTGCGCTACACAGTGGCTCTTCAGTAAGTAGATATACAGGTTTGTCTGTTGTTCTCTCTCTATCTTTCTCTCTCTCTCTCTCTCTCTCTTTCTGTTTTTAAATCAATATTTTTCACTCAACACATATGCCATGGACAGTAAGCACTGGTTAATGTGGAAAAGCTATACATTTATATCATAATAATGTTCAATTATAATCAAAGACTTTTCTAGCAATTGCTGTTTTACTGATATGTATTGCCAGTTACAATTCCCTTTCTATCCTTGTCTTTTTTCTCTCAGGGTTCACCCGGTGAACGTGGTCCTGCTGGTCCGACAGGTCCCACTGGACCACCTGGACGTCCAGGACCTCAAGGACCCCCGGGGCCTGCTGGAGAGAAAGGTGGACCAGTGAGTAGCACTTGTCTTATTCTTCTGTGCAAATTAAACTTCTAACGGTTAACCAGTCTAATAGTTAACTCCTTATCTTATGGCATACTCCTACCTTGATGTTATGATCCCTACTGCATAATTTCTAAATCCTCACTCCTTACCCTGATGCCTTACTCCCAGATCCATAAGCCCTGAAAGCTTAATTCCTATTTCTGGATTTATATTTTCTAAATCTTATCATAAAACAGATTCTGACTCCTGATTCTAACCATAATCCCAAACCTAAAATTTAATTCCTTAGTAGTTGTAGATGTTTAAATGCCGCTGTTTATGTTTTCAGGGAGAAAAAGGACCTCAAGGCCCTGCTGGTAGAGATGGAATTCAGGGACCTGTTGGTTTACCTGGTCCTGCTGGACCTCTTGGACCTCCAGGAGAAGATGGAGATAAGGTATGGTGCTCTAAAGAACTAATCATTTACTTACTATTCTTTTTACATCTTTCTTTAATTTATTGTCATTGGTCGCCGTAAACTGTAGAGATATCTTTTATTTGACAGGGCGAGATTGGTGAGCCTGGTCAAAAAGGTAGCAAAGGAGATAAAGGAGAGCAGGTGAGTCTTTGTGAAGAGTGGTTACAAATATGAATGCAAATGAAACAACCTAAACAAATCAAAAATATTGATTAAACCTAAACTTTGTTTCCAATTACACATATTTGTGTTTTTCCGTTCTCTTTTTTTCAGGGTCCTCCTGGGCCAACTGGCCCCCAAGGACCAATTGGTGCACCTGGTCCTGCTGTGAGTATTATTCATCTATTTCTTACATATTGCAGCATCTTCTTAAAAATCATGTACATGTCATGTGTTTAGAATGTTATATGTTAGTCAGAATGCTTTTATTAACAATCCAAAAACACAAAAACAAATCAGAAAACACAATTACAAATTAGAAAACACAATTACAAATTAGAAAACACAATTACAAATCAGAAAACACAATTACAAATTAGAAAACACAATTACAAATTAGAAAACACAATTACAAATCAGAAAACACAATTACAAATCAGAAAACACAATTACAAATTAGAAAACACAATTACAAATCAGAAAACACAATTACAAATCAGAAAACACAATTACAAATTAGAAAACACAATTACAAATCAGAAAACACAATTACAAATTAGAAAACACAATTACAAATTAGAAAACACAATTACAAATTAGAAAACATAATTACAAATCCAAAAACACAACAACAATTCAGACAATTCATTTTGTTGTTTTTCAATATAATAAGTGTGTCATATATCCTATAATATTGCGTAGAATAGCTCATAAGCATGTGATGTGGTACACACCTATAGGCTTATACATTGACCATGTAAAATGTTAAAAATATAAAACTATATAAAAGAATTTAGATTGAACTATTTTATATTTTAAATTCTACCCAGTATTTCTTATGGGAGAATTTGATCCAAATAGACTATAGTAAAAGTTACTAAAAATAGGTTTTTGACTGAGAAATGTATATATGTGCATGTACCTAACTTTAATGTTTACATTCATTTTAGAAATATACATATAAACATACCAAATTGTATAAACCAGTTGTCTTATTGATTAGATATTCTAGTGTCCAGAGTTGTCCAAAACTGTAACTGGTATTGTAGATAACCAAAAAGGTTTTAAAAATGTTTTGAACATCCTACATAGCTACACTACGTAGCTATTTACGCACACTTGCTTAGTTAACCAAAAAAACCTTTATTTGTAATGCCTTGCTTCTCTTTTTCATTGACATTAAACCAGATCTATATTGACAGATCTTACAATTTTTCCAATTTCCTATTTTTCCTCTTTCTTCTTCTTGTCATCTTTAGGGAGCTGATGGAGAGCCTGGTCCGCGAGGACAGCAGGGTTTGTTTGGGCAAAAGGGAGATGAGGGGCCACGAGGATTCCCTGGACCACCAGGGCCTGTTGGCCTTCAGGTGGGAATGTACTCAAACATACTATTCGTATCGTGGCAACTAACACTTAATATTGGTTACCGTTCTGACTGCTTGTAATAAATAAGAGCAAACTTTCAGTAAAAAATGAAGGCATTTGTTATTAACTTCTGTGTTCTTCTGTCCACAGGGTTTGCCTGGACCCCCTGGTGAGAAAGGAGAAACTGGAGATGTTGGTCACATGGTAAGAGAAGCACTCAATTTCTGATAATTTTGTAATATTGTATATATTGGTTTAGCATCTTAAGATTATTTATTTTAAATGCTTTTTAATACTTAGCAGCGGATATGTACAATACAACAAGAGTGCTGAAAAAACAAAATATTTCCTTTTTATTACACATAAATTAATTGAAATCTCTCTCTCTCTCTTTCTCTCTCTCTCTCACAGGGTCCACCTGGTCCTCCAGGTCCCCGAGGCCCCTCTGGACCTCCAGGAGCCGATGGACCCCAGGGGCCCCCTGGAGGCATTGGAAACCCTGGAGCTGTGGGAGAGAAGGTTTGAAAACTGAGTGTCCATTGTAAACGGAAATGTAGACGTCTAAATGGAAGTTCATTTAGAGTTATAACTAATGCTGTTATTTAGAATAACATTGTGACATTTACTGACACTTCTCTTCTCTCTCTCTCTCTCTCTCTCTCTCTCTGTCTCTCTCTCTCTAGGGAGATCCAGGTGAGGCTGGAGAGCCCGGTCTGCAAGGCGACGTTGGTCCCCCGGTAAGATACACTGATCTAAATCCATTATTTGTAAAAGTACCATCATTACACTGCATAGTCTAATGATGGCAAATATCAGAACATAAAGCTGTATTACTTTAATTTGAGGATTTGCCTGACTTTTTCTGTGTGTGTGTGTGTGCTTTGTCACAGGGACCAAGAGGAGAGCGAGGAGAGAAAGGAGAAGCTGGTCCTGCTGGCTCTGCTGGTCCACCAGGACCTAAGGGCCCTCCTGGTGATGATGGTCCTAAAGGAAGTCCAGTGAGTTCTGACCCTTAATATATATCAGAATTACAATTAAAAATTCTTTATATTTAATCATTTTTTTATTTAATAATGTCATAAAAAACAACAAAGAATTAAAAAAGAATAAGCCACCTTTACTCAGTCATCACTTAATACTAAACACATTCAAATTGATATCTTGTGAATTTATAATTTGATTTAAAAGCAATTATTTTATTTTTTAGGGTCCAAGTGGTTTTCCTGGTGACCCTGGACCTCCTGGAGAGCCTGGTCCACCTGTATGTTTTATTTTATTGATACGTATATTTATTTGTTATTATGTGTTAGTAATTTAATGTAAACAAACATTTGAAAAGTGACATGACAAAAAGTATTTTTTCAGGGTTTGGATGGTCCTCCTGGTGACAAAGGTGATGATGGAGAGCCTGGTCAACCGGTGAGTTAACCCGTCAATCATTCATTTCTCAATTTCTAATTCTAGTTAATTTTTCTTTTATTTATTCGTGATGGAGAAAGGTATGGTGTACTGATTGTATAAAATTTGATTATTTGTTTGTGTCAGGGATCTCCAGGACCAACTGGTGAATCTGGACCAACTGGACCTCCAGGAAAGAGAGTAAGTTCTCTTCTGCCCATTTGTAATTCTCTGTATGAATCATATCTATCTATCTGTTATTGTCTGCCTGTCTATCTGTGTATCAGCATTTATATTTCATTCTCTGTTTCAATGCATTTATCTATGTTTAGGGTCCTCCAGGAGCGGCAGGACCTGAGGGACGACAGGGAGAGAAAGGAGCTAAGGTAAAGGACAGCAACACATACTCAAAACATTAAAATTTTAAACATTATATTTGCTTTACTAGATGTGGTACCTAACTATTTTTGTCTTTATTTTTATTTCTTAGGGAGAACCCGGTCTCGAAGGTCCACAGGGTAAGACAGGGCCTGTTGGACCCCAAGGTGCTCCTGGCAAGCCTGGTTCTGAAGGATTGCGAGGAATCCCTGGCCCAGTAGTGAGTTACAGAACACACACACACATACACACATGATTGTGCAGTATTGCCAAATATTTATATTAATGAAATCCCAGCAGATTTCAACAATCTCACAGTTGTAGTCACATCATTGTTTGGCAGAGTATATGCAAAGCTGAGGCAGAAATAAAGGACTAGTATATTTCAGGAATATAATTCAGTTGTCTGTTTTAGGGAGAACAAGGTCTGCCTGGATCTCCTGGACCTGATGGACCCCCAGGACCTATGGTACCCTGTCAAAACACCAAACTATTACATTTAAATTCCTGCAAAAGAGTCTGCAAATAACAAATGACATTCTCTCCCTCCCCTCTCACTCACTCACTCTCTCTCTCTCTCTCTCTCTCTCTCTCGCTCTCTCTCTCAGGGTCCTCCTGGACTGCCTGGACTGAAAGGAGACACTGGAGTTAAAGGAGAAAAGGTAAGGTCTCCTTTCTGAGGATGAACCATTCAAGTAGGTGACAAATTAAAGGAAAAAACAACATAATATGTCTGGGGCCACCATAAGCTGCAACATGTGCCAGATCAGCAACTGTGTACCCTGGTATAGTCTCTGGATCAGTACAGGAGTGATGAACGCCATTCTTCCAAATGATATTCCCTCGGTTGATGGATAGATGACCAGCGGTGGACACCAGTACTAATACTGTCTGATTGATTTCCCATAGATGATAAACGGGGTTGAGATACACTATATTGCCAAAAGTATTCGCTCACCCATCCAAATAATCAGAATCAGGTGTTCCAATCACTTCCATGGCCACAGGTGTATAAAATCAAGCACCTAGGCATGCAGACTGTTTTTACAAACATTTGTGAAAGAATGGGTCGCTCTCAGGAGCTCAGTGAATTCCAGCGTGGAACTGTGATAGGATGCCACCTGTGCAACAAATCCAGTCGTGAAATTTCCTCGCTCCTAAATATTCCACAGTCAACTGTCAGCTGTATTATAAGAACGTGGAAGTGTTTGGGAACGACAGCAACTCAGCCACGAAGTGGTAGGCCACGTAAACTGACGGAGTGGGGTCAGTGGATGCTGAGGCGCATAGTGCGAAGAGGTCGCCAACTTTCTGTCAATCGCTACAGACCTCCAAACTTCATGTGACCTTCAGATTAGCTCAAGAACAGTGCGCAGAGAGCTTCATGGAATGGGTTTCCATGGCCGAGCAGCTGCATCCAAGCCATACATCACCAAGTGCAATGCAAAGCGTCGGATGCAGTGGTGTAAAGCACGCCGCCACTGGACTCTAGAGCAGTGAAGACGCGTTCTCTGGAGTGACGAATCGCACTTCTCCATCTGGCAATCTGATGGACGAGTCTGGGTTTGGCGGTTGCCAGGAGAACGGTACTTGTCTGACTGCATTGTGCCAAGTGTAAAGTTTGGTGGAGGGGGGATTATGGTGTGGGGTTATTTTTCAGGAGCTGGGCTTGGCCCCTTAGTTCCAGTGAAAGGAACTCTGAATGCTTCAGCATACCAAGACATTTTGGACAATTCCATGCTCCCAACTTTGTGGGAACAGTTTGGAGCTGGCCCCTTCCTCTTCCAACATGACTGTGCACCAGTGCACAAAGCAAGGTCCATAAAGACATGGATGACAGAGTCTGGTGTGGATGAACTTGACTGGTCTGCACAGAGTCCTGACCTCAACCCGATAGAACACCTTTGGGATGAATTAGAGCGGAGACTGAGAGCCAGGCCTTCTCGTCCAACATCAGTGTGTGACCTCACAAATGCACTTCTGGAAGAATGGTCAAAAATTCCCCTAAACACACTCCTAAACCTTGTGGACAGCCTTCCCAGAAGAGTTGAAACTATTATAGCTGCAAAGGGTGGACCGACGTCATATTGAACCCTATGGATTAGGAATTGGGATGTCACTTAAGTTCATATGCGAGTCAAGGCAGGTGAGCGAATACTTTTGGCAATATAGTGTATGTGAAGCCCATAGCTTAGGATTTGTATAATTTTTATCCTAAATTAATATGTCAGCCCCTGTGCACTGTGGATGAGGGTGGGACCATTCTGCAAGAGATCCATCTGATCCATCAGGACAGAAATGTTCCGTTATTGAATCAAAATGATGAGCCAGAATATGTGCCTTTATATTAATTTATAGCCACTGTTAAGAGTTTGATATTACATGAGGAGAGGTATACCCAAACCATGCCAACAAATTATTTCTTTGATGTGTCTATGTATGTTTTCCTTGTTGTTTAGTCTGTGAATTGTGTGCATTTCAGGGTCATCCAGGTCTAATTGGTTTGATTGGGCCTCCTGGAGAGCAGGGAGAGAAAGGAGACAGAGGACTGCCAGGACCACAGGGAGCATCTGGACCTAAAGGAGACAATGTATGATGCACACACACATAAACACATACACACATTCACAACACTACACACATCCATATGTGAGCCATCCCTAAACTATGCTTTACAATTTCCTTTTACTAGTACTATGTACACTATATATGCTATACTGGTCATATATTGTATTTGGAAATAACAGACATAAAGAAAAATTATGCACATGCTTATTCCCACAGAGTCCTTAACATGTTATTGACTAATGCTCTCTATTTTGTTTTGTTTTTTTGTTTCTCTCGTAATTGTTTAGAGTTATGACTAGCAATGTTATTTAGAATTTCCTGAACATTTAGTGACACTGCTCTCTCTCTCTCTCTCTCTCTCTCTCACTGCACAGGGCATTGCTGGCCCTGCTGGACCTCTGGGACCTATTGGACCTCCAGGATTGCCTGTATGTTTTCAGCAAACAAACATTCAGCACCATTTTGTTCAATCCTACTGTTTTTATTTCACATGTACTCACATATGAATGATTTCTTTTTGTGTGTTTCTTATGCAGGGCCCTCCTGGTCCAAAAGGAGCTAAAGGATCATCAGTAAGTTCTCTCTCTCTCTCTCTCTCTCTCTCTCTCTCTCAACCATAAATCATATTTTTTTAAAAATGCTTGTTTTTCTTTGTGTTTTTAATTGGCATTTGTCTCTGTCTTTTTCTTCTTCTGTAGGGTCAAACAGGACCAAAGGGAGAACCAGGAGTACCAGGGACTCCAGGTCCTCCGGTCAGTGCGGGCATCAACAAAATCTAACTTTATAGATATTAAATATTTAAATTGACATGTATTCAAGTATCGTATAAACTGAACACATTTCTGCAATTTATATGTTTTTGCTTTATTTCATACCAATAAAATCACAAATCCATCTTGTACCATTTATGAAGACAGCTTGTATGGATTTGTAGTTGTGAATAGCTTGATCACTAATAACACTGCCTCCCAATGCACACTTGAAGGGTCCACCAGGTGATGTCATCCACCCACTGCCCATCCATTCAAGCCCAAAAAGAGCACGGCGAAGCATTGATGCTAGCCAATTGGTGGATGATGCACCTGATGCTAACTACAAGGATTATGAGGATGGTATGGAGGAGATCTTTGGATCACTCAACTCCCTAAAGCAGGAGATTGAACAGATGAAGCACCCACTGGGCACCAAGGGCAACCCAGCACGCACCTGCAAAGACCTGCAACTCTGCCACCCTGACTTCCCTGATGGTGGGTGGGCGCACACACACACACACAAACACACTTTTTAAAATCCCATTTTATGTAAATAATCTCAATATTATACAGGGCCACTAAGGTCATGGTCCAAAATGTAAGTGAAGAGATGTACGAAGGGTGAATGATTTAGTTTAAAAATTGATAATATTCTTCCCATTATAAAATTTTATTGTTGCACCTCTCTAGAATATTTGCAAACCCATAGTAGCAAACAACAATGTAAGATTGTTGTGAACCTTTGTTTTGTTTCCTTTCCTTTTTAAAGGCGAGTACTGGATTGATCCAAACCAGGGCTGCTCACGAGATTCTTTCAAGGTTTACTGCAACTTCACAGCTGGAGGAGAGAGTTGTATCTTCCCAGATAAAAAGAGTGAAGGGGTGAGTATTCACAACAATACCCGCTGGGCCGTGGTCACAAATCTGTGGTCACAACATAGATAACATTTAACACAAAAACAGCCTGCGGGTGGAAATAGCGCTGCTGCACACTATCAAGCCATAAACACTGCTGTGCTGCATGTGCTCCAGAACAAAAACATTATTAATTGTATTAGGAGTAGTAGTCACATACATGTGGAAAATCTGGTCCTATATAAGCCACATTTTATGAAGCACTGATTAAGCCATTCCTTCCCCAGTCAACGTGAAGTTTGTGAAGCCACACTGTACCTTCTTTCCGCCTGTTTTCTTACTGATTATTACTGTTGGCTAATATTTACCTGTGTGAATATAAATTTGTCTTTAGTTAGTTCAGGTGTCAAATTTCTGCAAAGTGAGAGCTTGTGTGGTTGGCCACGTTAGCCACAGATTCTATATTTTTGTGACACTCTTTCATTTGCTATGTATTGCCATTGCATTTGATACAGATATATGAATGCACTTTGATTTTAATAACTCTTGAACAAATAAAAATAAGACGTTCTTCCCTGGAATCAAATTTTCAGGAAACAATACAAATCCTTAAACACTATTCAGGCCATTACTTACATAATCGAAGTTATACAGTGTTCTGTGCAAAGAGTTGAAATGTTCTCCCTAATATTTAATCTTGATTTCAAACATGCAGAAGTCAAACATCATAATTAATAATTAATGCTTTGCTTTATATTTGCTTTGTTGAAAACATCAGAAGCATGATTAACACACTGGAGCTGTGTTCTGACTGCTGACGGTAATGATGATTAACCAATTGAAATATTAAAGTACTATTGATGCACTGAACAATGATAGTATCATAAATGATAGTTGGTGATATCTAGCTATTCAAACTTTTGTGTAATAAATAAATAACGCAACCATGTGGCATAGCTTATCATACTATTTAATAAGGCAAATTATTTTTTCATAACTTGAATCATTGTTTGCCAAACTATTCATCAGGGTCCGTTTTTTTGCTCTTTCCTAGATCCAACACACCTGTACCATATATTTAATATTCTTGACTGCTTGCTTCAATTGTATTATGAGCTAGTAGAGAAGACTGGGAGAACATAGGTCTATTTGCCTCAGGATCTATGTTCTGATTTAAAATGATCTAATTAACTAGTATAATTGGTATTTTCTTCGTTTATAAGTTGCAGTTCTACAAACCATTTTTAATTCCTTGAACTTTTTTTGCCTTTTCTTTCATTTCATGTTCTTGTTCTGTTTATATTTTTTCTTAAACTCTGCCTCTCATATTCCTCCCTCTCTCTATATCTTGTCTTACTGTTACTCTTCTTGTTCTTGCTTGGGTTCTTCTTCTTCTTCTTCATATTCTTCTTCTTCTTCTTCTTCTTCTTCTTCTTCTACTTTTCCCTATTTATCTTGGTCATGTTCCCAGTTTTTTAAACTCCCATTCTTTCTCTTGCTCTGGTGTCTCAGACTAGGCTAACCTCCTGGGTGAAGGAGACTCCAGGCTCCTGGTACAGTGAATTCAAACGTGGTAAACTGGTAAGAGCACCTCCGTGACCCTCCATCCACCTTCCATCTCCTGAACCACTCTTGTTATTTTACAGAGCAAAATGGCTCGCTGGCCCAAAGACAGCCCAGGCACTTGGTATAGTCGCTACAAACGGGGGTCCATGGTAAGTAGAAAGGCCCAAGATGGGATCCAAGAGAGAGGACTTTGGTTCTGAGGTTCCTTTTCCAAGGCCTTAAGGTTCTGAAGGTCTGAGGTTACTCAGTTCAAAAGTTCTGAGGTTCCCACAGTTGTGTGGTACTGAAGTTCTTATGTTCTGAGAAGCCAAAGGTCTGAAGGTCCTAAGTTCCTAGGTTCCAAGGTGCCGTAGTTCTGAGGTTCCATCTCTTGGAAACTTGTGGTTCTGCATGGTTCTAGCTCTGCAGATGGAGCTCATGGGGTCATGTCTGTGCATGGTATTGCATGAGCATTTCTGTAATATGACAGCAACAGTGTCCTCAGGCTTATGGCCAATCTGAGATATGAAGGTTGAAGTGATGCTCAACATTGTTTCTCAATTTAAAAATAACAACACACTCATAGTATCTTGGGAAATTGGTGAAATTGCCTAAATTCAGCTGTAGTTTGTCTGTAGTTGATTTTGACTGAAAAGCTCTATCTTCATCCTCAGTGTCTATAAACATTCTATATAAACACTTTCACAGTACACTCGTTCTAAGGGTGTTCTGGACCCTTGCATGTTGATTAAATGGCTGTTTCTCATCATTACTGGCAAGCCTGGTGGAAACAGACCCAGTATTTTGGCTTTGAGGCTCATGGTCACTTCTTCTCGCATAGCTTCTGGGTACAGCCACTATGTGGCTGTGAACATCTTGTTGGACAAGGTAATGTTTCCATGTGCTTGTAGTCCACACAAAGCAGAAAAATCCATGGACAATATACAGACACACACAGACATTGACTGGATGTGTAGTGATTTTTTTTAGTCAGTTCTATTTGACCACAAAAGAAAATTATTCTAGTTTACCTGTGCATAAATAACTCCAGTCTATGTGTTTGTGTGTTAGTATGGAAGTTCATATCAACTTGCATGTGTGAGATCAGTGTTTATGAATGTATGATAAGAACAACACGTAAGTACAGTGTGTATGTTTGCATGCATAGCATGTTTATTTTTTTGTGCTTTGCTGTCAGTCAAGGTCATGTGTGTGTAAGACGTAAAAGGAGGAAATGGCGTGTTCTAACTTACAAGGGTTGGTATGAAGAAAACAGACATTTGCATATTCTTAAAATGCGAATGTTACATCACACCAGAGAGAGAATAAATAAGCTTTTATTTATCATTACTGTTCTTTGTCTTTAAGTATTAATGTTTCTCAATGCAGATTAGAGAACAGAAAATCCTCAGACCCACTTTAACAGCCTACTTTTCATTGTTTTGTTGGTGTGATGCCTAATTTGATGACAATGCCATATAAACACAGTTTTGATGTGTTCTCCACTGAAATTCTGAACTTCTCCATTGATTGTTCCTGACTCAGTTTTTTAAATGTTTAATTAATATAGTTTATAAATGTTTTTGTGTGTAGTAATACTGTTTATTGGACATTTAGGATTATTAACCACTTTTGGAAATTTACATACTTTGGGGAAATTGGTTGGCAACAAAACATGAGGGTTAAGGTTGTCTAAGTCTCATTAGCCTCAATAAACTGTAATCCACTTTGCTTCTGAAAGTCTGTCAAATATTTACTAGTTATAAAGGTGTGATGTGTAATATTGAAATGAACCACTAGAGGCATTCTGTCTTGCTAGCTGGACCCTCAGTTTCATTCTGCACTTACAGCTCTCTTACATGGATGCTGAGGGCAATCCAATTGGTGTGGTCCAAATGACGTTCATGCGCTTGCTAAGTGCCTCAGCACGGCAGAACCTCACATATAACTGCTACCAGTCTGTGGCCTGGCATGACCAGGAACTAAACTCTCACGACAAGGCCATCCGCTTCCTGGGCTCCAATGATGAAGAGATGTCCCATGACAACAATCCATACATTAGTGCCATCATGGATGGATGTGCGGTGAGCAAAAATGCTAAACTTAATCCTCACATAGTGTTAGAAAAGCTGTTGTAGTATTTTATGTGTAGTACCATCCAAAAGTATTGGAACACCAAGACCAATACATTAGTTTTTGCTGTATACTGAAGATATTTAGGGTAAAGTTCAGAAAATGAATATCAGACAAGATATCAGCAATTCATTTTTTATTTCCTGATATTTACATCTAGATGAGTTACAACAAGTTGCTTTTCATTTGAACCATTTGATAAAAAATTTTGAAAATGCCAGGCATTTTTGTTTAGGTCTGTCCCGTTAGATTTACTGTTTAAATAATGAATGTACGTGATTTTCTGCTCTTGGTTTGATCCCTGTGTTTTGCCTTGAAAACTGCATTTGTTCCTAAAAACGATAAACCAACATGAAAACCAGAGAGCTGTCTATAGGAGAAAAAGCCACCCATTTTGAAAATCCACCAAAACCATTGCACAACCTGTGGGCATAGTTTGATATGTCCTGAAAAAGAAAGAACCGATGCTGAACTAACAACTACAGGTTAAACAGGTTGGATGATTGAAACTTTGTGAGAACAAAAACCCCAAAACAAGTCAGTGACATCACCAAAAACCTTCACAGGGCAGGAGTGAAGATACACAAACCACTGTTCACTTATAAATTTAACCCCCTTCTAAAATGTACACACCTTATGGGAAATGGATTCTCTCCAGAGCGTGAGGGTTTAGAAATTTTTAATCCACATTGCTTTTGAATGTATTCTTACAGCCAACTAAAAGTCTGTGATATATAATATACAAATGAACGTGTTATACCCTGAGCTGCTAGCTGGACCCAATTCTTTCAGCAGTTACTGCTCTCTTACATGGACACTGAGGGCATTCCTACTGGTATGGTCCAAATAATGTTCATGCAATTGCTGTGTGATATGGCCAAGTATAAAATCATGTATAATGTACATGCTACCAGTCTAGGTGCAAAAAAGATACCAATACCAAGAGATGAAAAACTCTCATCATCATACAGGGACCCAGATCAGATTTTACAATGAAATACAGAGATGAGCCACAAAAGATCTGGAACGAAGATTAACTTTTACTACACTGCTGGAAAGTGTAGACAAAGAAACATTCTGCTCATAATATAAGCTCATCAATCAAGCATAGTGTCATGGCTTGGGTTTTTATGGCTCCTTCTGGAACAGACTCATCTTTATTGATGTTGTAACTCATGAGTGTAGCAGCAGAATGAAGAAGTCTACAGAAACATTCTGTCTGGCAATTTCTAAAGAAATGAATCCGGCCAAATTGGGAGAAACTTCATCATACAGCAGGACAATGACAAAGAGCACAAATATTAGCAAGTGTTGGTTACTTCGTTGTCCTTGAGGACAACTGTTCCAATACTTTTTTCATCCAAAAAAATTGAGTAGTCTGCCACCAAAGGCACCATGTTCTAAGTTGTTTAACACATCTAGATGTAAATATCAGGAAATGAAGCTGAATTTTTTTTATTTATCTTTAAGCCTTGTTGTTCCAGTACTTTTAGAGGGGGCTGAATTCTATTCTTGGCAAAAATTTCACCAATTTTTTTTTCTTGTCCCTCTCCTTTGTCCCTTTCTCTTGCCTCACTTTTTTTTGCAGTTGAAAAAGGGGTATGAAAAGACTATTCTAGAGATCAACACACCAAAAGTGGAGCAGATACCATATGTTGACATCATGTTCAACGATTTTGGTGGAGCAACGCAGAAGTTTGGCTTTGAGGTTGGCCCAGCCTGCTTTATTGGCTAAGACTGTTCACTGAGCACACCAGAAAATAAATAATAAACAATTTTCATTTTCTCAGAAACCAAAGAAAGGAATAGGACAACATATTTTATAAAGATTTGTGTTTCCCAAATAAAACACCAACTTCGCATAGAAAGGATAAAAGAAATTTAATAAAATAAAGAATGGAAATAAAAACACATTTTTTTTGACCTCAGTGTACCTGTCTCTGTCACATGCAAGTTTTGAAACTGGATTAGCCGAATGCTAGGTAGCTAACCCTGTGCTTTAATTGCCACGTTCTTAATGCATCTTACCACCCATGCTGTATCGGTGTAGGAAATAGCAACAGTATTCCTCCATCTTTGATGCACTTCCTGCGGGTGGAAACCTCCTCACACACTCCACCTGGTTTTAGCTCTGTCTGGTTTCTTCTTGCATTTATTCAGTGTTTCACTTTCTGACCAGTACTTCAATGAACTCTATTTTGTGCATATTTGTTTTCCCATTCCCTGGAATGGTGCTTATATATAAATATATATAAATATTTTTTGTATGTTTGTAAGTACTTTCTGTATATTTCTCTGTTTTTTTCCTATTTCTTTTTTTGTGTGTGCTTCAAAACATGCATGTGAACCATTGAGCAAGAAGGACCGCAGAGATGGTGGTTATTACAGTAAATTAAAAAAATTAATTTCAACAATAACAGCCCTGCTAGAGAAAATTGGATAGCAATAAATGAATAAATAAATAAAATAAAATAAAGTGGCAGAAACACCAAGAAGAAATCATTATGTCCTGTTGTAGGTGTGACCCACATCTTTTTGTGTAATTTCACGCGAACGAATGAAAATAATATTTAGTATACGCGATAACAGCAAGTTCATATCAACTGATTTTGGTATTGTGGATTGCTACTATCACAGGGCATCTGAATGATTCCATCCTTTATCCTTTTTCTATCAAACCTTGTGCTTGAGATCTATCAGAAAGCACACATAATGAAAGACCGTTTCATTGAGGAAACACTATATCAGTAAACTAGGTGCTATTTCCTTCTGCCTGTGGTGCTATATACATATATTTTTTCCAATTTTTATTTGTTTATTTGTTTAAAATGATTCACCAATGATGATGCATCTTCCATTTCTTTCATCACATTTTTCTGGGTAGTGGGTCCTGTGTTTTATGTTGGGAAATATTCTTATGCATGCCAATCCATCATATTCATTCATAAACCAAAAGTACCTAACAAATTTGTCTCTTTGACGTCACCCTACACACTGTTGTTGAATGTGCAGTATGCAAACTGTAAAGTGGCTCTTTACCTGGAGATTATTTATGTACTTTTGCATAGTCCTCCATAGCACATTTATTCCCATCAATTTAAAATGTAGTAGTAATTTTTATAAAGGTAGTAAATGTTTTACGGTGTCTGTGGACCTAGAGCTTTACAGTGGACATGAGTGCAATCAGTTCACCTCAAGCAGTCAGAAGTCCATAAAATCTTTAGTCGAGACGTGTGTTTTTTTGTTTTTTTTTTGGTTTTTTGTTTTTTTTGGTTTTTGTTTTTTATTTTTTTGTACAGGGAAGAACTTGACCTCTGTTACCAGAGCCAAATACAGAGGACCAACTAATCTACTGTCCTCAGATTCTCAGGCCAAAGATATTCTCACAGCTTTAGGCTTCATCAAATACGTTCAATGACCAAAAAAAGTCACTTTATATAAGATTGTGCACCTGTGGGGTAGATAGATTTCCAGTTTATTATAATTCTTAATCCTTGGTATAGAAAGCAAATCCGTTTTCTTGTCTTTATTTCCCTGTTTTCCCTGCATTTCTTTGCCACTAGTCCCTAATGCACTCAACATCTTACACCACTATGCCAGCTACTTTGCTACAAACCTTTGCATTCTATTAATTTGAGATATGACTTGAACTTCTTTTTAAAAACTAATTCATGACAAAGATTAAAAAAATATCATGTTTAGGAAAATAATCATTTTTGTAAATTTCCAAAAAGAAAAAAAAAAAAAGAAGAAAAGCCATCACGCTGCCAATAAACGAATTCTGTTTTGTTTGGTTTTTGTAATATTTGTCTTGTGTTGTCTTGTCTGTTTTAAGGTCTTGTTAAACCTGTGTAAGAGAGGATAGAAGATATATTGTTATTTTGTGTCAATAAATTCAAATTTACTGTGGCCACGCACCCTTGTATGTCTTTTGAAGCATTAAAGCCTTTCTGTATGCATGAAAATGATGAAAGTTTTTCATTCTCTTAATGTTATACCAAACTGAAATGGATTTCCAATCGCCTCTTTATTGCCTTGATATACATTTCGAATGCTCAGATGAATAAAGGCATGTCCTTAATTGTGAAATGGTGACAGAGCCAGGATGTTGTAACTCTACCAAAGATGATGTTCATTTGTAGTATATTTATTGTATTATTTAAAAAAAAAATAATAAATGTTAATTGATACCATTAGTGTTACCATGGCCCCCACTCTTTATCACTGACACAGAATTATTTATTGCTAGCACAGCTAGCAGAAGGTTCATTTTGCTTTCATGTTCGGTTACTGATGACAGCTTTCTCTTGCGATCCATCTATGACATCTTTAGGGGTGGGAAAAGTGCTAAGGAATTGTATTGAAGTGAACTCTTACTTTAAATTAATGTGGTCCAGCCAAAACAATTTACTTGGATTAAAGACAGAAAGTTGCTACTTTTAAATGTTCCTCAAATTTTAAAGTGTAAAAAGTTTAAAATGTTTTGGTTATGCATGGTTAAGTAGATTTTTTAGACCAAAAAAAATTTGAGAGAAGCCTATTCAATTGAAATGTAACATCCAATTCTAGTAGACATCTGAGATTTTTAGAGTGCTAAATAAATATGTAAGGAGTAAAAGGTTTTTCTGCTAGGAAATGTCATTGTTTACAAGTATTCAAAAAATTCTATACCACTCAAGAAACAAGTATTTAACAAAGTACAATTACTAAAGTATTTTCCACCCCCACATAATGAGTTATAAAGACAGAGATATAGAGAGATCTATAAAGAAGATGAGATTTGTGATATACAAATTTGATGTAATATTGTTTATCATGTGGAATGGAGATTAAAAATGGGGGGGGGGGTGCACATGTATTTAAGGGAATGAAATTTTTTTGAATGCTTAAATGTACACATCCTATATGCAGTAAAGGAAAATGATCCTCAGGGCATCAGAGCCACGTCCATTCCAACTTTGTAGTGTAGAGGATGATACAGTGTCTTTCATTTTCTAATGCAGCTTATTGTGTTTATTGTATACATTATTGTGCTGTACTGGATTTCGCTCTGAACTGGACTGGATGTCCCTAAAAACACTTTTAGTGTTTACATTTCACATTTTGTTAAAACCTCAAGGTTCAATATGTTATGCATTCTAAAATGTTTTGCTCAGTTGTAATGAGTGCTTGTTTGAGTTACCAAAGGCGTTCTTTTACTTAAACCAGTTTGGCAATTTTGTAGTGTTGATCTGACCTCTCTCATCAAATCGTTGTTTCCACCCACAGACCAGCTAACTAGATGTTTTGTTGTTGTTGTTGTTGATTTTCATATCTTTCTGTTCAAACTCTACAGATTGATGTACCTGAAAATCCCAGCAATTCTGAAATACTCAAACCAGCCCATCTGACATGTTCCAAGTCACAAATAACATGTTTAATGTGAATATCAAGGTATTTACTTATATCTGCAGGGTTGTATGCACCATGTTGCTTGCACAAGTGGCTGACTGGATAAAGGCAGGTGAACAGGTAGTCCTAATAAAGTCGAAGGTGAGTGTATATCACTCTCATACCTTATCTTCCTTCTCCCATTTTTCAGAATTTATTACTCTTTGGCAGATACACTTGATGTGAGAAAGAAATGAAAAAAAAAAAAATGTATTTATTGCTCTTAATAATTATGTGGATAGGTAGGTTCTATTAAAATATATAATTACTGGTCATTTTATATATCTAGGTGTAGCTATTCCCTAAAAATCTAAAATACATGTAAACTCATTTATATATTTCAGAGTCTGTTTTTAATGTCTGTGTTTGAAAGACTATGCTCTTTATCTGGGGATTTAAAGCTCATTGTGTATATAAGGCACATTTACAAAAATATAAGGACTCAAAAGGGCTAAGCCTTCCATATTAACATTTATATGGCCATCTAATCCCTGAAGAAGATCTGCTATAAAGACAGCACATCAATTCATGATATTTATCTACAATGTTGTTTTCATAGATAGAATATAGAAGACAGTTGGCCAAAGCTTTGCTCAATGGAGCTTGTCCCAGAGACCTCAATCAATTTGCCAATTAAGTTCAATTCAGTATCACATTAGTGAAATTAACTTGCACGTCCTAAGGATGGAACTTTCCAATAGAGTAATATGATATGGTATTTCTTTTATATCATGACAAAGAATGAAAAAGGGCAGATAATGAAAGTCTGAGAGGATGCATTGGTAAGGCAGCATTGTCATGAAGAAATTACATACACTGAAAATGTTAGGCAAAGTCAGAAACAAGTACAGGCCAGGTGATCAGCAAACAGTGGCAAAAAAAAGTCAAAACTAGGCAATTAAACACAATGCAAAGACTTGGTAACATCAGGAGTAAAGTGTAGTCTGTACTTTGTGACTTTCTGGGTAAAACAGTCCCTAGTGCCTCAGCTGTAACTAAATTCAACATTTTATTGGTCACATAAACAAACGTACACAGTATGACTGATTTTTTATTTTTTT
Source organism: Hemibagrus wyckioides (assembly GCF_019097595.1). NCBI lineage: Eukaryota > Metazoa > Chordata > Actinopteri > Siluriformes > Bagridae > Hemibagrus > Hemibagrus wyckioides. The sequence goes on from NC_080727.1 coordinate 10,395,825, forward strand.
TTACAGTGATGTTTTTATTTTAAAAATTAAAACAAAATAGAAATAGAAATAAAAGAAAAAGTAACTGAATAAAAGAGATCAAATAAAATACGGTACAGTGCTATTAGCTGTGCAAAATCGAGTGGATTGGCCAGAGGAAGATGTCAAAATATTTAAAAATAAATAAATAAATAAATGATACAGTAACTGAAAAAATACACAGATATGAATAGGAATACATACATGTTACTGTGTGATTGTGAACAGGTGTGTGATCAGTAGGAAGGAGACAATAAATAGGAAAGTGCATGCGTGTTCTGGGTGCTGGATATTTGTAGGCTGTGGCTGTTTTAGGGATGAAGTCTGCCGAGTCAGCCAGTCTGATATTAAGGAGTGCTTGGTATCTTTATAACTACAGAAATCAGTTTTTTTTTTTCAATATTCCATCTTTGCAAGGCCTGAGCTTAGTGTCAAATTTTCCAGACTTAATTATTCAAAGTAAAAGGATGATTCTCCAAGTTGAAATCAGTTTGTCACATCCACTCATTTGTTAAGGATGCATTCTCTGTTCAAACTTTCCAAATAATGTATTCTTATTAATCCACAGTAATGACTGTATATATGAGTAGACAACATTCAGTCACATCCATTGTGCACTTCTGGAACCTTTTTGTGGGTCACCATCTTGCGAAAATTGGTGCCAGAAAATGTGCAGTAAATCGGGCAAGATGGCTGGTGCGTCCACCACTTAACCTCTTAAGGACACTTGATGCAGCGGCAAATCCAATGAGCAAATACAGTGTTATTTATAAATATAGAAAACGCTCAACTGTTAGTTGTACAACTTTCGCACTCTTGTATGTCTTCTGAAGCATTAAAGCCTTTCTGTATTCATGAAAATGATGAAAGTTTTTCATTCTCTTAATGGCGCCTTAAAATATCAACAGGGAAAAGCAATTCACTATTAATGAAGGCAGATCAGATGTACAAACCTGAGCCTAAACACAACTTTCTACACAGTGTAAGGCTTGCTTACAATGTTGTCAACATTTCTGCTGAATAACCTCACTGCATTTTTTTTTCTAGGATGATAGATTTCCCAGGCATGTTGAGATTATTGCAACATTTCCAATCAACAGCCAAGTATTACTCCTAAATTAAAGGTGCTCTGGATTACAGAAGGGCAAATACAAGCTACAGTTTAGCTTATATTGGTTAAAGTACATCTTTTTTAGTGAGAAACTAAGAAAGATGAGGACAGTTCAAGAAAACTCTCTCAAGTTGTGTCTTTGTGTGTGCAAGATATGTTTACTAGCTAGTATTTGTACACTGGAAACCTAAGAGATCCAGTTCTAAAAGTTCTAACACTTGGTCAATCAAATTCACTAATGGCAAATGTCACTTAACCAAAGAAAATTTTGAATTAACATCACAGGATTAGAAAAAACTGAATGACAGGTACGCAGAACACATTTTGATGGCATTTGGGAGACGCTTACCCAGAGTGACTTATTTTGAAGTCTCCCTCAATGAATAAATCCACACTAGTTCACTAGGTAATGGACTACCCGAATAACATCAGTCTAAAACTCCATGGACAGACAAGAAGAAGAGCACTTTTCTGTTAAATAACCTATTTAAACACATCTCTTCAACCATCCCAACTGTTTACTAATACAGTACCACACAATCATCAATACCTTTCATGAAAACGTGCTTCACTTCATTGTGCTGTTCCTAAAACTATAACTGAACATCATCCAGAAACCATCTCTTCGCCAGGAAAGTGTGACACACACCTGGCCATCTACATGATCTATAAGAGAATGTGATTCATCAGACCAGGCCAGCTTCTTCTATTGCTCCATAATCAGGTTTTGTAGCTCACATGCCTATTGTAGGTGTAGGTGTCAGCACGGGCACTTTGACTCTATGCAGTACGCTGTGATGAGCCTTGCGCCCAATGCCATGGTCACTGGATGTCTTTCCTTGAACACGTTTTGGTAGGTACTAATCTCTGCATTCCAGGAACACAACACATGACCTGATGTTTTGAAGATGCTCTGATCCAGTCATCTATACATCACAATTTGGTCCTTGTTAATTTCTGGAAAATTTCCATCGGAACTTTTGGAATTTTGGAAATATTCAAAGTTGGAAACTTAACAGAAATTTATGGGAATTAATGGGAACTTATTTAAATTATTCAGAAATGTGGGGAAATTTATATAAACTGTATATACAAACAAACAATGTTTGGCCATAAGGTGACAACTAATGCATAAATTAGATTTTTTGAGTTTGATTTAATTGTAAGTAGAACTTTAATTCATTCTTCCATTGAACAACACAATATATGAATAAATGTTGAATGTAAAAAAAAAAACCCAAACATATTTCCTTATGTTTGCTGTAGAATGAAAGCATCCCCCCATAAAAAGGGGGATTGTGTGTGTGTGTGTGTGGGGGGGTCTTATTTAGACAGGTTTTTTTTTATCTCAACAAAATATTTGCTCAGTCAATATAAAAAAATGTTTAAATATAAATGTATGTAATATTGCTGTAATTTACATGACTACTCACCAAGAAGGACATTTTTTGAAATTATTTTGTGTGCAGGATTCAAGAAATGACCAGCGCATGTTATGGAGGAATGCACAGTGCATGTGGAGGTGTGGCCTCAATAGCCCTGCAGTGCTGTGGGCATGTGACTGAGCAATATACAGGGTAGAAATTTTAACTGAAATTGCATTGCATACTGGTTGTTTCAACCAAGATTATGCTGCAAGATATTTTTCAACTACATTTAAGTTCCCTGTTATAGGCTAATCTGCAATTTTGCAAATTCCCAGTTTATTCCCATTAATTCCTGTTAATTCCCATGGACAGATTCCAGCCTTGAAAATTCCCAGAATTGTGCAACCCTAGTCCCAAGTAACTTAGACACTTTCACTTGTATATAGTAATTTTGAGAATTGACAGCTCAGATAATTCCTAATATATCCTACCCTTTGACAGGTGCATTTGTTGCAAGATAATGTTATTTACTGGCACATTTCCAACTGTTGTAGTTTAGCGTTGTATTTTAATATTCATTACAAGATTTTGGCAGATCAACAATCTTCTTTCTCTCCCTCTTTTTTTAAATTTTTTTATTTCCCCAAGGTAAGTGAGTGCAAAAGGATTTCAAATGTAAAATCCACCAGGTATGTATACCCCAGGGCACAAAGTCCTTGATCAAGACCAAACAATTCATTTGAGAGCAAATAAAAAATAAAAATTGCCATAACAGCATATAACAGTTTATATTCAAAATATAAGGAGTTTTAGGAATTGAAGCAAACTATTCTTAAGAATAGTGTTATTGAAAAACTAACATTATTCTTAAAACTAATTCTAATACAATGTTTTATTTCAAAGCTTAACAGTTTCTCAGATGATTTGGTGAGGAAACTTTGAACTTGTATACATTATCTAAAAATTTTACTCATTCTTATTTTGAAGGGCATTGTATGTACTTATGAAATAGCAACATAGTACATTCACAGTGTGTTATATAATTTTTGTGCGTAACTCAAAGAATTCATGTCAATCATGTCAAACCAAACAGTATTTCAAAAATGAATACCATGATTTGTAGCACATAAATAATGTAAACTGGGAACAGAGCAGTATATGAAATGTAATGCATAAACATTTGACAGCATAATGTATGCAGTTTTGGCTGCAGGCCTTTCATAATATTCAGTGTTAATATATATGAAGATCCCAGCATCTGTGTATCCTAAACAGATTAAGCTCAGTCCCATGGTATTTAAGACTTTGAAATTTAAGACAACTGAAGGGGGCCTAAGACTAGGGTTAAACTGTGTTTAAATAGGCTCTGTGAACTTTTCCTACAGAAGGAAGGCACAGGTGAAAAAGTAAGTGCTTTAGTCTCCTGCTTTGTACTTAGCAGGAATATTCAGAAATTGTCAAATCTTAAATAAAGCTTAATTTAGCTGCACCAATTTTCATATTACAGTGAGCGTGCAAAAACAAACCGAATACACACTCCCACCAGGGTGTGTATTGTCACATACACAAACAAAATATTGTGTTAGGATGACAGGGCTGGTACCAGGTGTTTTAGGGTTCCTCCTACCAGGTGCAAGCTACCTGTGATCAGCACATGCACATTAGCAGCCTCTCTTAGTGGCACTGCTTTAGCATCGACACTAGCTTTGACAGGCATGATGTGTTTGGTGGAATTGGACACGACTGGGTCTCGTCCCTGTGTGATCCACTGAAGAGCACTCAAGATACAGGGGAAAACCAATGAGGCACCATGTCTCTCCACTCTCCGAGGCAGATGGACACCACCCCCAATTAGAAGCTCTGATTCAGGCCCCTCTTCCTCAATACCACTGAGAACGCGCCAGCTCTGCTGATTATCCAGGCAACGCATGAGCATGTGCTCTACAGACACGTTGAAGTTCTGTTGGTCTGAATAAATAGATAAAAGGATGGAAAGGGGAATACAGTTGAGCAGCTAATCAACCCGAAATAAAAGAAAAATGTAAATGTTGCGTCAGTGTCTACTGACCTGCATTGCAGTCAGCAATGGCCTCAGTGATGTTCGGACAGAAAACTGCAAAGTCAAAATGACACGGCTGCAAAATAACAAAAATACAAGGAATAATCAGTATTGTATAACTGTCAGCCTTCTACAAATTCATTGGCCTGTTTATTAGGAGTCCCCACCATTGGCCCGATCAGATTAAACCTACTAGTTTGGTTGTTTCATGATAATGGGTTTACAATTCAATATTTCCTCATTCTTTTAAATAAAATGTGAAATTTGGGGGAGGGGGTCATTTTTCTTTTTGTGAAATGTGAACAATATAAGGGAATGTCTGAATGTATCGGCATCCACCATTTGGAAAAGACTGCCAGGACAAATATATAAAGGTTAAGGCTAAATACTGTTACTAGACACCAATCTGACCTTCCTATTGTTACTAAAAAGCTATGGTTTGTATGCTATGGTATTGGCTTTTATATATTTGTCCTTACAGTCTTCTTCGAACGGTGGGCTGTGATACCTTCGCCTCTGCCCCATGGAGGCTATCGTTGTCTCAATACCATAGGAGAACAGTGTAAATATACACTGTGTTGACCTTGCCATTCCAATACTTTTAGAGGGGACTGTACATCAAACTCAATATTATATGACACTAATAATACATTTTCCAATACCATTCTAATTACTAATGCTGGAGTCTTACCACGAGCAACTTGAGCATAGCACCACAATCGCGTTCTCCAGTAGCATTAAACAGCAGCACTCGTACCACCGAACCCCTTACACACACAAATACATTTTCACAGTAAGAACAGAATTACTGTCAACTATTATACATCATTCCTTTTACTTATTTCATCAATTCAATGCATTTCACAATTTCTATCAATATGATGCCAGTGCTCACACATTTCATTATTCTCTCACAAGTTGAGAGTGTGAGGTGATGGGAATTTAATTTTAGCCCACTCATTATTTATACGGTCATTTTTTTCATACTGTTTTCCTCTCAATGGCAATAAAGAGATCAGAAAACTAAAAATACAATTAAACAAAGGGAACATACGTAGCATTTTTCTCGTGTTGTGCGGCCACCTCACTGAACCAGTTGACACATGCCTGCATGCTGCGTGTGGTGTGAGCGCCATCCAGGAAGTATGTGACACTGCCACGCTTTAGGGTCTGATTCCTGCCCAGCCACTCAGTCTCAGCCAGGCCTACACACACACACACACACACACACACACACACACACACACAAAATCAACTGCAAGTACATTGTATATAATGGCACCCAAAGTCAAAGACATAAATCTTGTTTTGAATTTCTGGGTGAAACACTGAATGTTAATAGTTTTCCACAACTTGATAACGTGCCCTGATATTTAAAAATAAGCCCACCTACCAGTAAATCAGAATTAATTCAAAATGTACAAATACACTGTCACTATATTTCATTGGTAAATATTAGACATGTTACATGTTATAGAAATGATCTGTTGCACAAAATAAAGTCTGTTCAGCATTTCAGGCTGTGTTTAAAAAAATAAAGTTAGCAGAATGAGGAAAAAAACAAAGATATGCTCAATTATCAAACACAAGAAGAAGAAAGAAGAAAAAAGGGAAGCAGCAGTGCAAAGCATCTTAATACAAAGCTCAAACATATTAGTAACAGAAATGATCGATATGTACGAATAGACTGCTCTCACCTTTCAGCATCTGAGGACTTGGCTCAAAAACCGAAGCCGTATGAAGGCCAGTAAAACCTGACACAGAAGTAACTGCTGGATCTTTTATAAAGAGAGAGAGAGAGAGAGAGAGAGAGAGAGAGAGAGAGAGAGAATACCAATCAATAAAAAAGCCCACAGCAGCATGAATACTGTAATGGTAGTACCCAAGTAGTATCTAATTTATCTATTTATTTTTATCTCAATATCATCAGTAAGCTGTATTTACAGGAAAAAGCACACACAAATTATAAGGCAAATCAGAATTAGACACACAATAGTAACTTAAACCTTTTTGATCTAATGTGTTAATAATAATTTATTAAAGCTTCATCAATATCAGAAAACAGTCCAAAACTATATTCTAACACTGGACACTGTAAAACCTCACAATAAGTTAGACCTAACTATGTTATAATAATATTTCATATATTATGACATCTTGTAGAAATACAGGAACACCCAGACACTTACCTGTGCTGCAGCGCCTCTGGAGCCAGCAGTGTGTGAGCTGTAATGCAAGCGAGGCGTTGGAGCACTGGTGCTGTCCGGCCAAACCCAATTTCACCTCCTCAGAGCTCTGGTACTGATCCAACTCCGGGCACAAAAACAATGGGCACTACAGACACACACATCCACCAGAGAATGATGGTTTATTTTACTTCTGAGGACTTGATGTTAAGAATCATAAAACACATGGTCTTCCTTCTTTACTTACTCTACTCTCAACTGATCTCTCTTTTACCATGACATGTTTCATGTTTTCTGTATTTTCTGTACAGCTGCAAAAAAAATTATTCTGCCAAACTTAAGTAGCCGAGATGCTAAGCGTGTCTGCGAGAAAGCCACTAGATGGCGCCGCAAGCTTGTACAGAGCTGTTTGAACCAATCTATGCAGGAAATAAAAGTATTTGAAAAAGCAGCCTTTTGCAGTCCTTATACATAATGATAAGAACATCAAAAGGTTTCACAGCCAATTTCCCTTAACTTATATGTGGCACTTTCACAACTGTCATGTCCGTTGCAGTTCTTTCCCCAATTAATAAAAACGACTATGAGTAAACATTGACAAGCCATCTATGTTCAGTGGCTATTTTTTTTTTATGGAATACACATTACGATTTCCCAAAAACTATTTGCAGAGAATGATCTGTAAGCTTTTATTTAAAAAAAAGTCTGAATAACACTGCAGTAGTGTGCATGGTTTTCGAATGAGGGGTGCATGTTAATGTTTGCTTCTTACCCCAATCTCTTCGGCTCTCTCCTGAAGAACAGTCATTGGTCCCTCTGTTTGCTTGACGATGAAGGCTGGAACCCCAGGCTGTGACCAGACACGCACACAAACATCTTAAAAAGGCATCGTACCAAAACCTTAATGACGTAACCACTATTGTATACGACATATACACACACCTTAAATATTCCTCCCTTCTGCCAGGCAATCTTCTCAATGGTATCCCCAAGAATGCTGGTGTGGTCAATGCCCAGTGAGGAAATGCCACACACCCATGGCCTCCTGCGGGCATACACATACACAGGGCCACAAAAAATTCTAATTCAATAAAATAAAGTGGTATCTTAAAAACAACAAATTTATTCATTTACTTAATACTTGTATGTTCATATGCTAACATGACTTTAGTTAGTTAGTAGAACGTGTTTCTTAACTATTAACTCTAAGATAGAGGAAAGTTTCTTGGCTAAAGTTTAAATGGTTTACATGTCATGCTCTACAAGCAGTATGTTTGTATCAAAGAACACCATTCAACATGTCCATTTACTCGAGTAACTTTTGAGAACATTTCTGTTAGTCACACATGAATTTCAGTCAACTTTCGATAGGTTTTTTGTACTTTATTTACTCCAGTATATTTCAGCAGACAAATAATTCACTGCAATATTAAGATTTCTTTTTTATCTAATCTGATTCCATGAAGTGTTTCCATGACTATTAATGCTTATTTTCCAACCAGTGACTTCATTTTAAAAACTACAGTGACAAGTGACTTCAGAGGTTTGCAAAAGAAATGCATTTAAATTGTGTTTCATGATCCAGAATAAATTAGACTTTTATCTTTCTTTAATAACTGAAAAATGGTTCAGGATTGTTTACTTTTATGACTAATATAAGTGAAGAAGCTTTTTTTGTCATTTAAACCATATATAGCTGGTGCAGTACACAGTGAAATGAAACATTCCTCCAGGAACCTGATGCTACATAAAAACACAGAGCTACATAAGACAACACAGAAGTAAAGGCTCATTTAAGTTCTAATGCAGTCTATTGGAAGAGGAAAAAAATTATTTCAAGAAACAGGAGACATTTAGCCAAAAATCAGTGAATTCAGGTGTTGTTTTTCAGGGGTTGGGCTTGGCCCCTTAGTTCCAGTGAAAGGACTCAGTCAAGTTCCTCCATACCAAACTCACTCATCCATGTCTTTATGGACCTTGCTTTGTGCACTGGTGTGCAGTCATGTTGGAACAGGAAGGGGTCATCCCCAAACTGTTCCCACAAAGTTGGCAGCATGAAATTGTCCAAAATGTCTTGGTATGTTGAAGCATTAAGAGTTCTTTTCACTGGAACCAAGCCCAACCCCTGAAAAACAACACCTGAATTCAATTATTTGGAGGGGGGTTTCCCAAAACTTTCTGCAATATAGTGCATCTGCATATGAACCCTCATAATGCTGTATGTTTAATATATAGCTTACCATCATAACATGCCATCTGTGATTCTAAACTGTATAAGCAGAGGATTTAGAATCTTGAAAAGAATTTTGATTGGATTAAAACCAGTGAATGATTGACGTGAGTTAATGCAAGCATAAAAGCCAAATGAAGTGCAGACACAGAAGCAGATCAAATCAGAAATGCTGTACTGTGGTTGTTAGAAGGACACCATACCCACATTCACACATGCGCACACTGGGGCAGACGTAAAAAAAAAAAAAAATTTTATACACTAAACTGAATGTTTTCTTACCTAATTATGTTGGTGCAGTCATAGGCACCACCTATTCCCACCTCAATGATTGCTACGTCCACCTTTACAATGCACACGCACACAAACACATGATCAGATTAAAGGTTATCTGTGCATACAGGGACAGACAAAGGTCATGTTTGCAAGGCAAAGAATCTGGTCAGTGGCCCAAGGCAGTGTTGAAGGTTCATAACAATCCAACATGTTGCAATATGAAGAATGCACATGCTGGGTGTACAAAATTTCACAAAATTCTGTCCAGCCCATTTTTTTCTTTTACTTCATTTACTAGCATTTTGTTAAAATCATGTAATTATTGTTAGAATGTTAGAAGATAATTATGATCCTTACTATATTAAATTGCATACACTTGTTATATAGACCTATGGCTTAGCTAAGTTATGTGACATGGATAGGACCGAATCATCAATAAGGATGACTGACCAACTACACAGCTACAAGGAAATGCTACGTAAGTAAGGAGAAGACATTGCTTTCGGTTTACCACACCAGACATTTTTATACTGTTCCAGAAAATTATAAACAAAACAAAACAGGAACTTAATCACAAAGATAAACTGGTACAGTAGACAACAAACTACTTAAAGTGGTATGGATTATGAAGTCACTCACCTTCTCCTGCAGGAATACGTGAAAGGCAAGGATAGTCAGGAAGCGGAAATATGCTGGCATACTGCCACCATGTGCATCCTAAAGTTCAACAGGGAATCAAATAATTTAGTCCGATTTCTGTCAGTATAACTCCCAGTATAACTTTTTGCCTGTGTGTGTGTATAAAGCCTGCTGTGTGTTCCATGTGCTGTCTGCTTTAATTGATAAAAATAGGAAACCTTCTGTTCCATAATGACAGAAGCATGTATGTTATGTGAGTGAGAGACAAATACACATTACACATACACATCTTCCTATCCTTATAATGTCTTCCAATTTTGATTACTGTATCTAATTAAAACTAAAATTTAACCACGAATATCCCCACATCATCAAAATCATCAGATATTTCTATCATTGTGTGGCCATTTGGCCCCCCATCAAGTTATAAACACACATACCTTAGTTTCCTCCAGCCGGCTGTACACTTGCCAAAAGTATTTGGTGAAAATGTCTCTTCCAATAGGGGAGCCATTCACACGTATCCTCTCTCTGACCTGTACTAGGTGTGGGGAGCTGAAATCGGACAAACACACACCATCAGTTCAAACAGGAAAACAAAACTGCAACTTCAATAAAAGAGTGGTGTTTCCATCCATGTGTTTTATGACAACTAATTTTATTATATATTATACACACATCAGAAAGCATGCCAAAAAAAATAAGGCCAAATAATCTCACTGACTTTCAGTTTCAAAGATTATTGAACATACTGTATACTGTGGACATAAACATACCTCCTCACACTTAACTAATTTAGAATAAAATCACCTACATACACCTGTACACTGGTGTCGCTCATTCGAGTCTGAAGTCCAATGGAGTTACAAAGGGTTATATTGCACAACTGTGCTCTAAACTTCCATAATCTGGCCTTTGTCAACAGACACAAAAACAAACAAGCAAGTACACACACACACACACAATCACTGGAATGATACAGCAATACCATTTGCTGACTGCAGCTTACAAACTGATAGACAATCACAAATCTCCTCTCCTCACATTACCTAATCAAACAATCACTAAAACGGGAGACCATGTTCAATTTAACACAAGAACACAAACACAAAAAAATCACACACATAATTGTGATACCTGTAAAATCCAGTGCGGAAGCCATAGCTCCTCAGAATCTTCTCTGTGAAGGCACATGTTGAACCCTGACAAGACAATCACGAAGGGCGATTATTTACCACAGAATCTGCACATTTCATCACTACCACTAATCATTCATCACAGTGTGATGAAACAATCATGGAGCACTTTTAGGAACAATTATACAGATACTGGCTAGGATTTAAAATACTGGCTGGGAAGGCTACTGAAGATCAGTGAAGTTATTGTTACATTCAGGAAAATAGTTTGAGATGACTTTTCTGGAAGTAACCGTTAGAAGATGGTAAATTGTGGCCAAAAAGGAATGCACATGGTCAGCAACAATACTCAAAATGTCTGTGGCATTGATCAGTATTCATTGGCTTAAAGTGTGTCAAGAAAACATTCCCTATACCACCTCTATCAGCCTGGTGTGTTCACACAAGGCAAATTGAATCATGCTGATGGCACCAAATTCTGGCTGATATATTCTGAATAGATCCTGGCATGCTCTGTCCTGGACTGACTCTGGGATACTATTTGTTTATGACCACATCTTATGACAGTGATATTCATCTTATCAGCACCTATCATCTGTGACATAATCCTATAAGGCTATTCACTTTGGTCCTTACAAAAGGATAAACTCATGAAGAAACAAAAACAAATGTGCACAAACTTTTTTTTTTTTTTTTTTACCTTTCCCTTTGTTCCAGTTACATGTATGATGTTGAGATGATCAAGTTCCTCCACCTGGAAAAAAAAATAAATAAAGAGCAGTCTTAATATGAGAACATGTGTATATGGGTTTATGATTATAACCTTTTCATTTCACAATCTGTTATGGTGTTGCCTTTAAAAAGAATTACGGTTGTTTAAGGTTTATGGAACTTAAGCAAACATGCAATAAAGCACTGAAATTAGTGTGCATGTTAACTGTTGCAATACACTGCATAACAAAGATTTGATCTTATGGGATGCATTGAGTGCACAAACCGTAAGGCCTGAACGCTGCAAGAAGCTCCTCATGGCCTGCAGCTGGACTTGGGGGTGAGCTCGCTCTCGGCGCACCTGCTCCAGCGCACTGGCATTGGTCTGTAGTGTGTTCAGGGTGCAAATGGCATCCTTCAGGAGGGAAAGAGAAGGGGGGGGGCAGAACATCATTGTACATCATCTAAACATCACACCCCCATTAATATATATCCATAATATATAGAAATACACAAAAGATGTACAATGTGCCTTCAGTTTAAAAAGAAAAAAATGAGTCACTTTTAAGGTGCTGTTTCTTCTCCAATTATAACCTGCTATACACAACCATCAGTGTATTTTTACCTACAGTGTACTGTACACTAAACACCAGCAAAATTAGACAACTTAGCTGCCTTGATAACATAGTAATATAGGTGCACTGGCCATAAAATGAATAACTGAGGCTTTCAGTTATTTCTCATTGATGCATTCCTTCCTTTTGCTTTAACAATTACACGAAGTTGGCTTGTTTTGAATTCGCTGGCGCTTGGCCAATTTCACAGCCTCGACAAGCACGTGGTTGAGGTAAAGTGTGAGACCTGATTGTTTTCTCTAAACTTATCTAAGGACTGAAATGTGATGTGAAGTGATTCTTCTCATGGCTCACGATATCTTCAGCAAGCAGTCTGTCACCTAACACCACATGGTGTTCAAAGCGTAATTATACTTGGCTGACGCAACATTACGGCATTTTAGCTTTGGATTTTCACGTGCTAAAGAAAAATGAATAAAAAATAAAAATGTCCCGTGCATATCAATAAACAAGAGGTTTACAAACACGCACGACTACATGAAACTCGCTTTACGCGCGCTCCTTAATTTCTAGCACTCATCGATGGACTATGCCATTTTTTTTTTCCAGCTAATGACTTACCTGATAGTCCATTCTCCGGTAGCTCGGGGCAGCTTTAGTGCTGGATGACCTCAGGGGGATTTCCGTGATATTTGACCACTTTGCACTCTGCGGAAACCTACGAAAAGCAGTAAGTTGCCCGCGCGCTCGCGCCAACAGCGCCGTCATGACGAACGGCCGCGTGAGCGCCGGAAACTGGGAGAAGAAATGGCCAAATTTGGTGAAGGGGGCGTCCTCCTGTTAGTAACAGTCTGCTACCGGCATGCCACGCCTCCTTCAGCAAAAAACACCATAACAGAACCTAGACCTAAATGTTTTGGAATCCATTAAATTAATTTTGTTGTAAATATCACCGATAACACTCATCTTTTACAAAACATAAATAAAAATAAAAAAGCTGTGTAATAATCACAGCATTTGCAAATGAACTTGTCCTGAAAAGTTAACTGTTTTGTGCAGCGCGATTCCTTTAATCATTTACGCAGTTGCCCTTTAGATCGACAAATCAATAATGTTTTATATCTAATAGTAATGATTATTTGCAAAAATAAGCCCTGTGTTTTTAAAAAACGGTCTGCATCTGACATGCAATGCTACCTCACGCGTACCAATGACTTCTTCTACAGCTTTATTTATTATCGCGTCTTATAAACGAACATCGAGCCCAACATCGCCACCTATTGGCCAGGATATTCATTACACAGTATCAAACAGGCCAGGTTCTCCCTAATGTTAATGCAGGATCATTAACCGTGCTGCTCTTCATCACCTGACCTTCCTCAGGTGTTTTGTGAATACTTGGAGACCAGATGGAGGACGTGTCTCTGTTCTTATAGTGGAACAAGCTGAAATGCAAAACACTGCAACGATTTAGTCCTGAAGTTTGGATGTAGTCATTTATGTTCAACCATAAATCATCTTTTCCATGTATGTAGGATTTATTTTTAATGATTTCCTATTCCTATTGTGTTTGCAGAGCTTGAACGCACTGTGAAGTAATTACTATGGACAACAGATACAAGCAAAACCTGCTGAAATGAACACATTTTTGTTTCTGTAAGAGTTCAGATCCTGATGTTTGTGCTATTGTACCTTGGTCCATCCACTAGGTAGCAGCAGATGACAAGTGCAGGCTAGCCAGAATAATGCCAGAATATCAAAAATCACAGAAATGTGCAAGGTTCAGACATATTTAAAAGAATTTTGTCTCATTGGAAAACATAATGCACTTTCATTAATTCCATTAGTTAAAAAATATTCATTAGCAATTTCAAATATATACAGATGAAACATCCAGTATATATATTTGCTTACATTCTGCATTTCTTTACATACAAGTCTATGTCTGTCGATGGGTCATAATTATATATAAATGGACTATAAGGCTTTATTCTACATATCCCCTCCTGCCTGACATACCACAGTGTGCACACTACAGAAAGGCTCTAAAACATTCAATTCAATTCTATTTGTATAGTGCTTTTAACAATCGACATTGTCTCAAAGCAGCTTTACAGAACATAAGACACATACAAAAAACATAGTTCTGTTCTAGAACCAAAAGCATATAATTAACATTTAACATGTTTTAACTGATTTACTTATTTAGATCCCCCCCATTCCAAGACTTTGAAAAACTTGACTTGACAGTTTCTGATTTAAACCTCACTGAAATTACAGACACAGTGGGCAATAGTGTTGCATTAAAAATATTGTGTTGCATCTTCCCATACTGTCCTTATTAACCTGAGCCCAAGAGACTTGCTCTAATCAACTTTCTATAGAACACTTGAGCTGTCTCTGTGTTGTAATAGATATTAAAGTTTATCTGATAAACAAAAGAAGAGAGAGAGAGAGACAGAGAGAGTCAGTCACACTGCCACATCTGGTACAACTGAGCAATGGAAATTATTGAGCCACACAACACAGTTAATAACTAAAGCTTTTTGCCTTTCAGTGGACAGCAGAATTTAAGCAGAATACTGGAAGGTGATGGCACTAAGATTTACTATGGAAAGAAAGCAAGCCATGGAGGCAGTGTTATGCTCCAGGCAATGTTCACGATCAGCGGAACCCCAGTGGAGAGAGTGGACAGCTTCCGGTACCTAGGTGTTCACATCACGCAGGACTTGACTTGGTTCTGTCATACCAACACCCTGGTGAAGAAGGCCCGGCAGCGTCTATACCACCTGAGATGCTTTAGGGACTTTAAACTTCCCTCTCAGGTGCTAAAGACTTTTTACACCTGCACCATTGAGAGTGTCCTGACAGGTAGCATCACTTCCTGGTTCGGGAACAGCACCATGCAGGACAGGCGAGCCCTCCAGAGAGTGGAGCTGAACGTACCATCCACACCGAGCTCCCTGACCTGCAGGACATCTACAACAAGCAGTGCCGGATCAGAACCAGGAAGATTGTGAAGGACCTCAGCCATCCCAACAATGGACTCTTTTCTCTGTTACGTTCAGGGAAGCGCTTCCGCTCCATGAAGTCAAACACAGAGAGAATGAGGAGGAGCTTCTTCCCGCTGGCCATTCGGAGTCTGAACCAGGAAACACCTAGAACCTGATACGGATACGGGGACTCTGTCTGCTTTTTTTCATCACTTTTCATCACTTTGCACAACCTCGCACATTTGCACAAACTGACACTTTGACACTGGACTGGCACAAGTTACTTTATACAATTATTCCAGCACATGGACACTTTAATGATAAACACTGGATCACCTCAATATATGCCATATACACATACATCCCTTCATGTTCATGTCTGCATTTCTGTGTATATATGTGTATATACCACTTTGTTAGTGTATATATATACACTATATTGCCAAAAGTATTCGCTCACCCATCCAAATAATCAGAATCAGGTGTTCCAATCACTTCCATGACCACAGGTGTATAAAATCAAGCACCTAGGCATGCAGACTGTTTTTTACAAACATTTGTGAAAGAATGGGTCGCTCTCAGGAGCTCAGTGAATTCCAGCGTGGAACTGTGATAGGATGCCACCTGTGCAACAAATCCAGTCGTGAAATTTCCTCACTCCTAAATATTCCACAGTCAACTGTCAGCTGTATTATAAGAACGTGGAAGTGTTTGGGAACGACAGCAACTCAGCCACGAAGTGGTAGGCCACGTAAACTGACGGAGCGGGGTCAGCGGATGCTGAGGCGCATAGTGCGAAGAGGTCGCCAACTTTCTGTCAATCGCTACAGACCTCCAAACTTCATGTGACCTTCAGATTAGCTCAAGAACAGTGCGCAGGGAGCTTCATGGAATGGGTTTCCGTGGCCGAGCAGCTGCATCCAAGCCATGCATCACCAAGTGCAATGCAAAGCGTCGGATGCAGTGGTGTAAAGCACGCCGCCACTGGACTCTAGAGCAGTGGAGACACGTTCTCTGGAGTGACGAATCACGCTTCTCCATCTGGCAATCTGATGGACGAGTCTGGGTTTGGCAGTTGCCAGGAGAACGGTACTTGTCTGACTGCATTGTGCCAAGTGTAAAGTTTGGTGGAGGGGGGGATTATGGTGTGGGGTTGTTTTTCAGGAGCTGGGCTTGGCCCCTTAGTTCCAGTGAAAGGAACTCTGAATGCTTCAGCATACCAAGACATTTTGTATTTGTGGGAACAGTTTGGAGCTGGCCCCTACCTCTTCCAGCATGACTGTGCACCAGTGCACAAAGCAAGGTCCATAAAGACATGGATGACAGAGTCTGGTGTGGATGAACTTGACTGGCCTGCACAGAGTCCTGACCTCAACCCAATAGAACACCTTTGGGATGAATTAGAGTGGAGACTGAGAGCCAGGCCTTCTCGTCCAACATCAGTGTGTGACCTCACAAATGCGCTTCTGGAAGAATGGTCAAAAATTCCCATAAACACACTCCTAAACCTTGTGGACAGCCTTCCTAGAAGAGTTGAAGCTATTATAGCTGCAAAGGGTGGACCGACATCATATTGAACCCTATGGATTAGGAATGGGATGTCACTTAAGTTCATATGCGAGTCAAGGCAGGTGAGCGAATACTTTTGGCAATATAGTGTATATATATATATTTATTTATTTATCTACTTGCACCTATATTTTCATATTCTTACACCTACAGTTAGGGAAAAAATTTGCCCACTGACATGATCATTACAGAAATGATCAGTCTATAATTTTAGTGGTAGGTTTATCTGAACAGTGAGTGACAGAATAACAACAAAAAAATTCAGAAAAACACATTTCAAAAAAGTTATACATTGATTTGCATTTTATTGAGTGAAATAAGTATTTGACCCCTTTGCAAAACATGACTTAGTACTTGGTGGCAAACCCTTGTTGGCAATCACAGACGTCAGACATTTCTTGTAGTTGGCCACCAGGTTTGCACACATCTCACATCTCAAGGAATTTGGGCCCACTCCTCTTTGCAGATCCTCTCCAAGTCATTAAGGTTTTGTGGCTGACCCTTCAGCTCCCTCCACAGATTTTCTATGGGATTAAGGTCTGGAGACTGGCTACGCCACTACAGGACCTTAATGTGCTTCTTTTTGAACCAATCCTTTGTTGCCTTGGCCGTGTGTTTTGGGTCATTGTCAGGCTGGAATATCCATCCACCACCCATTTTCAATGCCCTGGCTGAGGGAAAGAGGGTCTCATCCAAGATTTAATGGTACATGGCCCCGTCCATTGCCACTTTGATGCGGTGCAGTTGTCCTGTCACCTGGGGATGGTGTACTTGGGGTCATAGGCAGCATTCCTCCTCCTCCAAACACGGCGAGTTGAGTTGATGCCAAAGAGCTGGATTTTGGTCTCATTTGACCACAACACTTTCACCCAGTTCTCCTCTGAATCATTCAGATGTTCACTGGCAAACTTCAGACGAGCCTGTACATGTGCTTTCTTTAGCAGGGGGACCTTGCGGGCTTACTGGATTTCAGTCTTTCACAGCGTAGTGTGTTACCAATTGTTTTCTTGGTGACTATGGTCCCAGCTGCCTTGAGATCATTGACAAAATCCTCCAGTGTAATTCTGGGCTCTGGGATCTGGGATCTGAGATCTTGCATGGAGCCCCAGACTGAGGAAGATTGACAGTCCTTCTGTGTTTCTTCCATTTGGGAATAATCGCACCAACTGTTGTCAACTTCTCACCGAGCTGCTTGTCGATGGTCTTGTAGCTCATTCCAGCCTTGTGTAGGTCTACAATCTTGTCCCTGACATCCATGGACAGCTCTTTGGTCTTGGCCATGAAGTTTGGAATCTGATTGATTGCTTCCTTCTGTGGACAGGTGTCTTTCATACAGGTAACGAGCTGAGATTAAGAGCACTCCCCGAGAGTGCTCCTACTGTAATCTCAGCTCCTTACCTGTATAAAAGACACCTGGGAGCCAGAAATCTTTCTGATTGACAGGGGATCAAATACTTATTTCACTCATTAAAATGCAAATCAATGTAGAACTTTTCTGAAATGCGTTTTTCTGGATTTTTTTGTTGTTATTCTGTCTCTCACTGTTCAAATACACCTACCATTAAAATTACAGACTGATCATTTCTTTGTCAGTGGGAAAACGTACAAAATCAGCAGGGGATCAAATAATTTTTCCCTCACTGTATATTTTCATATTTTTACACCTATTTTCATATTTTATTTTTTATTTATATTATTTTTTTATTTACACCTATATTTTCATATTTTATTTTTATTTATCTATATTATATTTTATTTTACTTTATTTTCTATTTTCTATTTTTATACTTTTAAGATACTCTAGTTTTATTTTTATCTTTATTTTTTATGGATCTCTTTCAAACATACTTTTTATAAATGTTTACATGCCGGACAGTCGTGAAAAAACATTTCACTGCATGTCGTACTGTGTATGTTTATGTATGTGACAAATAAAAAAATTAGAGTTTGAATTTCTGCTGGGAAACCTTTGGTCCTGGCATTCATGTGGATGTTAATATTACATGCACCACTTACCAAAGCTAGCAAAATGCTACTCTGTCTGTGCCCAAACCCACAGAGGAGCTACAGTAGTACAAGTTGCTGAAAAAGTTTATGCGGGCTATGATAGGAAGGTGTCAGACCACACAGTGCATCTCAGCTTGCTGCGTATGAGGCTGTGGAGCTGCAGAGTGCCCATGCTGACCCCTTTCCACTGGCAAGATTCAAGATTCAAGAAGCTTTATTGTCATTTCAACCACATATAGCTGACGCAGTACATAGTGAAATGAAACAACGTTTCTCCAGGACCTGGTGATACATAAACATACAACAACAAGTTCAACACAAAAACAACACCACAGAGCTAGGACAGAAGTTTGTCTTAGCCACGTAAAGTGTACAGTGTGCAGCTAGGTGCAAACAGAGCATAGACAAGACAGTGCAAAAGACAATAAATACAAGAAAGACAACACAAAAGAACACAGGACACTTTCAGCCGCTTTCAGCTCCCTGCCACACAGCAAAAATTGTTCAGGAATGGTTTAAGGAACATGACAAGTAAAGGATCTGCTGCTAACGTCTTGGTGCCAGATACCACAGCACGTCTTCAGAAGTCTTGCACAAGGGAACCTAAACTATATTAGGCAGGTGGTTTTAATGTCATGGCTGAGTGGTGAATATTAGCAAAGTTAACAATAGTAAATATTGCTTGAACCATCAATTACATGTTAAATATGTTTTCAGAGTGCACATGTCTAAAAATTGTGTAATAAAACAAGGGTTAAAAGATGAAATGATAATTAAGCACAAATGACACCATCATTGGCTCTTTATTCCCCTAAATACTATGTGTGATGTGAAGTGAAGCATAGATTTACTACCAAAACCCAGTGAGATTCAGTCTTGTTTCATCTGAACAAACGTTCACACATAATCATAGACAGCTTTAATCCATAGTGCATTCAAGCGTTAGACAATCTTAAGAAGCCACATGGCAAAGATTTGGATTAGGCGAAAGAGAAGGAATGAGTAAAAGTTAGAATTCCTTCAGTTCAAAACAAGCAATTAATCTTCAGTGGTATTATACTGTATTATCCACATGCAAGTTTTTTTGTTGTGATCATGTTCAGCATTGAATGTCTTTGTCATGTCACAGTGGTGGTTAATGGCTCATATGAAAGTGGACACTTAATATTTCTGTTTTTAACTGGCCTACTGGTGCAATATATTCA
Organism: Hemibagrus wyckioides; assembly: GCF_019097595.1. Taxonomy (NCBI): domain Eukaryota; kingdom Metazoa; phylum Chordata; class Actinopteri; order Siluriformes; family Bagridae; genus Hemibagrus; species Hemibagrus wyckioides. The sequence goes on from NC_080727.1 coordinate 10,415,907, forward strand.
TAGAAACTCCTCGCACTGCACCTCACTCAGTGAAGCAGTGTTGATGTAGTCACTGATAGAGATTCCAAGCACTCTTGTACATCGCTCTGGATAAGAGTGTCTACCAAATGCCAGAAATTTAAATGTAGAAAAGCTCCAAAAATTCAACAACCATTGTTGTTGTTGTTTTTTTTTTGACACAAATGTGAAACCTGTTTTTTTCATAAGCATTTAAAATTTCAACCACTAAAATTAAGTGTAAAATAATTCAGCAGAGCTAAATACATCCCACAATGAAAGCCAACAATGCCCTGACTAATTTTATTTTAGACTTGTGATCATTAAACAATTCATTTGTTTATACTGATAGAAAATGTCCCATATGTCGATTTCACCAGTGTACTGGTAAAAAGGGTTAATTCTGCCCCTGCGCCACATCATAAACCAGTCATAAACCAATTCTACTTGAAGCATCTTCTCTCTTGATTTGACTTGATACTATACTATTATATATACACTACCAGTCAAAAGTTTGGACACACCTCGTAATTCAATGTTTTTGTTTAGGGATTTATTTTCTACATTCTAGAACAATACTGGAGGTTTCAAAACTATGAAATAACACACATGGACTTAAGTAATCCATATGTAATGACAACAAAAAACAACAGTCAGTTGTTATTTTAAGACACAAAGGTGAGGTGTTCTGGAATTGTTCTTGCAAGAACAGTATTGTCAAGTGCATTTGCAAAACCCATCAAGCACCATGATGAAACTGGCTCACATGAAGACCATCCCAGGAAAGCAAGACCAAAACTTACCTCTGCTGCAGAGGAGAAGTTCATTTAGAGTTACCAGCCTCAGAAATCACCAATTAACAGCACCTCAGATTAGAGTCGTTATGAAGGCTTTACAGAGCATCAGTAGCAGACATATCTCAATATCAACTGTTCGAAGGACATTATTGTGTATTTCGGCCGCCTTCAGCATTGTTTTACAATGTAGAAAGAAATAAACATCAGGAAAGACCATGGGATTAGAAGGTGTGTCCAAACTTTTGACTGGTAGTGTATATATAGTATATGTACTATTCAGTAATTTAACAATTAATATTTTATTTTATTTTTCTGTTTTATTAACAGAATTACATTTTTTTATCTGTTTTATAAACCACTTTTTCTTTTAATTTTTCTTTGTTTCATGGATGAGACAAGCACAAACTACTACGAATAAGCATGGAAACAACAATGTTCAAAAATCACTTTATTTTTCTTTATTTTCTTCATGTTTCATTTCATGCTGAAAATGTGATGTATCGTGTCATATTTAGTGTAGGCTTTCTCATAAAGCCATAATGACTTATTGGGCAGGTAAAACATACACAAATCACACAGAAACTGATTGTAAAACACAAGTCTAATATTATCCATGATACATGTCATCCTCTGATTCTAAAATAATTCATTATCATTGCTCTTTTGTACAGTTTGAAGGAGTGCAGCTCTTTCTTAAGTGTAAGTAGTTAAGGTCATTTTAAGTAGCCAGAATTATGCCAGAATATCAAAAATCACAGAAATGAGCAAGGTTCAGAAAGATTTAAGAGAATTTGTCTCAGTGGAAAAAATAATGCACTTTCATTAGTTCCTTTAGTTAAAAAAAAATGTTTTTAGCAATTTCAAATATATACAGATGAAACATCCAGGGAATGGAAGCGAACCAACAATTTTGCTCACATTCTGCATTTCTTTACATTCAAGTGTATATTGTCTGTCGATGGGTCATAATTATAAATAAATGGACTAGAAGGCTTTTAGATATCCCCTCCTGCCTGAAATACCAGTGTGCACACTACCAAAAGGCTCTAAAACATCACCTTTGTTCTAGAACCGAAAGCATATAATTACCATATAACATGTTTTAAGTGATCTACTTATTTAGATCCCCCCATTCCAAGACTTCATAAAACCTGACTTAGTTTCTGACTCAAACCCAATTGCAGACATAGTGGGCAATAGTGTAGCATTAAAAACACTGTGGTGCATCTTCCCATACTGTATCTTTCTTACTGAGTTACTGATAAAAAAGTTTAATTACTGATATTGATTTATATCTTATGGACTGGCCACTTTAATTGATAATGCTTGTGTACCTGTTCGTTCATACAGTTATCCAATCAGCTAGTCATGTGGCAGCAGCACATTGCATCACAGCAGCAGATACACAGATACAAGAGCTTTATTTTATGTTCATATCCGTTCAGAATGGGGGAAAATGTGATCTTGAGCTTTGGATATTGGTACCACACAGGCTGGTATGAATATTTCATACACTGCTGATCGCCTGGGATTTCCACACACAACACTCTCCAGAGTTTAGACAGCAATTTTGGGTTGAATTAATAAATTAAATTGAAACTAATAATTTGAATAATTTGAAAGTATTTCTATTTATTATCAGTTGCTAATATAAATCTGTAACCCACATCGAACATTACCTACATATGTATAAAAGACTATATGCTAGATCAATCATAATCTCTTTGTTAAAAAAAAAAATGAAGTACAATAAAAATATATTTGCACAGATGATACTCAAAGTACACTTAATAAAATCACATTTTAATCTCTTCAAGACAAATCGGTCATTTACTTAGTAGAAATACACATATTGTGTTTTGCATAGTTTATGGAGGATTATTATAATTTGTAATAAAATGATGACAGCAATCTCAGTTGTGCACACTTTTAAGAGAACTATATTTCATCGTAATTATTCCGTTTCTGCATAGATCAAACACACAGAGCCTGGCACTACAGCACTCTAAGAGGTAGAGCTATGATTCAAGGTTAAATATAATAAAATTAACTAATCAGTAAAGTATTAGTAAAAATGTCATGTGTGTGCAGCACTGGTTCAGAAAAACAGATAAAATAATGAAATGCTTCTTTTTTTTGTTTCAGAACTGCTGTTTCTGTCTATTATTTATAATATCTGTTTATCAAAATGATCTATTTGATCTATTTGCTCATAGGATAAAAGACAAAGACATTCTGCACAAATTTAAGACTCCTTACAAGAGAAACAGATGTTCCATAATATTAAGTACAAATTTAATATTAAATACAAACTTCTTTGCTTTACTTTTGCCTTCATATGAAGACCACTCTGCAAAACTACATGATCTTATCTCCTTTTAAACTCTAGTCTGTAAATGATTGAATTTTAAATATGTACAGTATTATTCATATATTTAGAGAAGTGTTTTATCTAGAGAACAAAATATTTCTTCTTACAGTCACAGTGGGTTTTAGGTCCAGCATTTGTATTATATTTCCTCATACTCTTTGTATCCACTAAGTTACTGACTAAAATCTAACGCAGAAAAAGACTGATATGAGATAGAGTACACTGAAGTCTCATGGATAAATAATTAATGAAAAACAGAGGATGGAAGCTGGCAGCTTGTTAAATAAATGCTAAGTGTGTGTAATGGTGAACACATGCACCCACCAGCATGTATTTATAATATGCATCTATTTCCATATATGTTTTACTTATAATCCATATAAATTAAGATAAATAAGTTATATCACATCATACATTTGGCTTTGGATCTAGATCAGGGCTATCATGCTAGCTAGTGTATAGAACTTGAGGGCTAACGAGCCGGTTCATCCGCCTGAGCTTTTCAGAAAAATCTGTTGAGTTTTGGGTCCAAATCAGCTCTGTTTACAGGAACAGACATCTTAAATGGGCTTAAATCTTGACTGTGAGGGGAAAAAGATACATAAACATAATTTAATCTTTTGAAGATATTATGTGATGTGCAACAAATGATCTGAAATTTGCATGTTTACCTTGATCTGGAAGGAAAGAAACCCAGTGAATCAGTATGGAGTGAGGAATGACATGGGCTTATTTCCTGTAAAATATAAACATGAAGCATTAAATGATTCTTATGATAAAGTGCAGTGAAAAAGAAGTACACATTTGTAAGGTTAAACACGTAGAAGTAGACACAGCTGGTGTCACAACTGTGCGTGAATCTTCTGCATATGAAGATTAATGTTACATGAAGCATCCAGCAAGCAAAAAGAGTTAAGGCTGATTCCAATCAGACCAGACTGACTGGGAATATAATTGAATCAGGAAAGAAGGAGAGAAATCAAGAGGAAAAGAGAGTGAGGCAGAAACCAGAGTCAATAGCAAAAGTGTGCAAGTTTTTTTAAGGGTTTTAGATTGGCACCCTGGCTTTCATGCAGTCTTTCTGCCCTACTCACTCTCTGAGGGTTTCTCTCCCCTCATTTGTTCCTCCTCCATCGTCTCCATGGATATCTTTATACTGGGAATATTGTCATTGCCTGGATAGTCTGACTGTAAAGTGCAGAGGGTGGACAAACTTACTAACATGAATTAAAATTCAGTGACCAATATCTGATTTGGACAGCAGCCGTTTGTCATTTTTAGATAATCACAAATATAGAACACAGTTTTCTTACATAGTTTAAGTCACTGTCAATGCTGCCCTTCTTCTTTTTCTTCTTTTTTTCATCCTCTTTCTTCTTCTTGTCTTTCTCTGGCATAACATCATCGAGGTAGCCAAGATCGTGCTGAGAGAAAATGTAGTCCATTGCCTTCCTTACAGCCACCAGGGCCAAAATCTATGAAGAGTGCAAGTTATAAAAGAGGATCAGGGTGTTAGATAGACATCCAAATAAAATCCCTGGAAAGGAGTGGAAGGGTGGTTTTACACTCTGGCCTTTTCCAAGACAGTTTGAACAAGTAATCCACTGGACAGTGGTTTTCAAACCCCAATTTGATCCAGGGAACTGATCTCTTTGGTCCACCAGAAAACAGTGGTCTGGAGTTTGCTTTAATTTGTTCCCCATATTTAGTTTAAAACAGAGCAGAAATAATTAACAAAATTTTCAATTAATTTATGATTTGGACTGAATTAATGTGTGTGAAAACAGCCCTGTAATGATGACATCCTGCCCCACCCTGAGTCAAGCATTCTGTCTAAGTGTCAGAAACTCCAGACTCACCATGACTGGGAAGATTATAGCTGCCACAGTGGACTTCAGGATCCAAAGCAGGGCGAGACAAAGAATCTGTGCAAAGACATCACACATACATTCAGTGTTATATAGATATCTGGGTTACCTAATGTCTGCCAGTGTGAATCTCAGGTAAGAATCTCCCTGTAAGAACACAGCTACTAAACCTGGCTTTATACACTATATTGCCAAAAGTATTCGCGCACCCATCCAAATAATCAGAATCAGGTGTTCCAATCACTTCCATGGCCACAGGTGTATAAAATCAAGCACCTAGGCATGCAGACTGTTTTTACAAACATTTGTGAAAGAATGGGTCGCTCTCAGGAGCTCAGTGAATTCCAGCGTGGAACTGTGATAGGATGCCACCTGTGCAACAAATCCAGTCGTGAAATTTCCTCGCTCCTAAATATTCCACAGTCAACTGTCAGCTGTATTATAAGAACATGGAAGTGTTTGGGAACGACAGCAACTCAGCCACGAAGTGGTAGGCCACGTAAACTGACGGAGCGGGGTCAGCGGATGCTGAGGCGCAAAGTGCGAAGAGGTCGCCAACTTTCTGCAGAGTCAATCGCTACAGACCTCCAAACTTCATGTGGCCTTCAGATTAGCTCAAGAACAGTGCGCAGAGAGCTTCATGGAATGGGTTTCCATGGCCGAGCAGCTGCATCCAAGCCATACATCACCAAGTGCAATGCAAAGCGTCGGATGCAGTGGTGTAAAGCACGCCGCCACTGGACTCTAGAGCAGTGGAGACGCGTTCTCTGGAGTGACGAATCGCGCTTCTCCATCTGGCAATCTGATGGACGAGTCTGGGTTTGGCGGTTGCCAGGAGAACGGTACTTGTCTGACTGCATTGTGCCAAGTGTAAAGTTTGGTGGAGGGGGGATTATGGTGTGGGGTTGTTTTTCAGGAGCTGGGCTTGGCCCCTTAGTTCCAGTGAAAGGAACTCTGAATGCTTCAGCATACCAAGACATTTTGGACAATTTCATGCTCCCAACTTTGTGGGAACAGTTTGGAGCTGGCCCCTTCCTCTTCCAACATGACTGTGCACCAGTGCACAAAGCAAGGTCCATAAAGACATGGATGACAGAGTCTGGTGTGGATGAACTTGACTGGTCTGCACAGAGTCCTGACCTCAACCCGATAGAACACCTTTGGGATGAATTAGAGCGGAGACTGAGAGCCAGGCCTTCTCGTCCTACATCAGTGTGCTTCTGGAAGAATGGTCAAAAATTCCCATAAACACACTCCTAAACCTTGTGGACAGCCTTCCCAGAAGAGTTGAAGCTGTTATAGCTGCAAAGGGTGGACCGACGTCATATTGAACCCTATGGATTAGGAATGGGATGTCACTTAAGTTCATATGCGAGTCAAGGCAGGTGAGCGAATACTTTTGGCAATATAGTGTAGCTCGGGAGTTGGATTAAGTGTCAATAAAAACGATCAAACTATGCTGCATTCTGATCTTTCATGACTGAAGCAGGACATTTCATTATATGCAGACACAACCTGGACAAAGGTGAACAGGTGAACTCGGCGCAGGGGGACATGGCGCAAGTAGATCAGATCTGGCTGGTGTTTTGCTGGCATCAGAAACAGCTTCAAGCGATCCATGAACTACACACACATACACACACACACACATTGAGATGGAGACATACATTAAAATATCTCACTCACTGTATTTTAAATATATATTACTATAAATATTAACATTTGTACATATTAATTACATAAATTTTTACAGATCACAACACACAAGTCGAAACTCAGAAACACTCACCTGCACTCCATTTAGAGACGCTACTCCCATATAGAGGAAGACACCATAAAGCACCGGCATGGGAATGAACTAAAAGGAAAAAAAATAGTACAATATATGTTAAATAAACCAGAAACAGTAAGCAGACCACACAGTAGAAATAATATGTACCAAAATAAACCCCCAAAAATCAATTAAAAAATATGAAGATATGTGGTGTAGCCTGAAATAAACATCAGATTATATTTTGGACTTATATTACCGCAGACAAGGATCCAATAAATTAAGAAATTTCACTTTTTGCCCTCATTCCTGAGCCCAATCAAGTGTGTTGTAGTAGAGCAGCACTAACTTACTCTAAAACAGTGGTTTGGGAAATTAATATTTCCAATGAGAGACTTGTTAAATTCTTTGCTTAGTTTGGCTAATTTAAGTTTTAGGCCCATGTTTTCAGAAAAATAATTGGCTCAATTTGGGTGATTCCTGATTGTAGAATTTGATGTATGTATGGCTACTGAAAGCTGGACTACAGTGGATAATCTGATACATGGAAGACTGACTCAAACACATGCACATACACACAAAACCAGCCTCAATAATATACTGTAACTTTCCAGAGGGTAGAGAGCCAAAGTTATTTAGAATAAAAGGATAAACTGGTAAAGTGGTCAGCCGTGTGTGTACCTTAAGAACAGGTGCCATGAAGACTGATAGGCCAGTTAGAAGGAAGACACTCACTCCAGTTACTCTTTGTTCTCTAAATCCAGAAGATTAAGCACACTAATCATTTATAAACAAACACTCATGCATAAGTCTATTCATGTGCACACACATGTATTTGCATGTAAATAATTATGTATATTTGAGAATGAGGATGAAGCAATGGCTAAACTAATTCCATTACATTAGGGTCTAAAACTTTCTTAAATGCTATAAAGCCACCACTTTTCTTACTGATATATTTTGCCAACATATAAAAAAGACCAGTATAAACAGGTAACACATAAATGACTCACAAAATTAGTCATTACCATTTAGATGAAATACATGACAACTAAATATATGACAATTAAAACAATCTGCAAACCAATATTAACATAAATTTGCATTTTATATGGATTCATTGACAGTAAACACTGTTTTAAATAAAATGATAACCTTGTTTTCACATTATGTTTGCATACTTCAAATAGTTTTCCACTACAACAGCTACACCAGATATTATCTGTGTACCTGACTCCAAGGAATTTGGGCTGTTCGCCTGGTGCTGATGTCTCTGTCTCCATCTTAAGTGAGTCTATGTGGGCAATAGAGATAACAGTGGCAGCGACATACCACGGCAGGCCCATGAATGAGCACACAATCATCAGCACAGCCACCCAGAACAGATCCAAATGGTACCCAGCACCTTTCTGCTCTCCAGACACAGACACAGACATTTAGGAAGGAGTAAGATGATATTCTCTCACAGTTTATTAATCCCAATTTACCATTCATCTTACAGTGTGCAGTGTAGTCAAAAACAAGCATAAAAGATTTAGAGTCAGATAAAAAAAATCAACATGGCATGTTAACTAAACAGACTCTTTCTTATATTCTCAGGAAGATTAGTAGGATCCCCTCTGCTGTCTTGATTTATTGATACTTGTGCATTCTTGTGAAAGGGACAACACACACACCAACGTGTTCACACACACCTTGAGTTTATTCTCCTTTCTGTTGACGATGACGGCAGTGATCTGCTGGTCCATAAAGATGAGGATAGTGACAAGCAGTGCAGGGAGTAAGGAGGCCAGGTACACCCACCATGGGTTTCCACCAAAAGGGGGCACAAACCAGCCACGGGTTGGATTTGTAGGCTTTATATACACACACACACACACACACACACAAATGCATTCAATAAAAGTATAAGAACCACACATGTATGACTTGTATGAGCAGCTCAGTCTGAGCCATGGGTATTTTCCCTGGAGAGAAAATCCAGTAATACTCTCTATGAGAACAACGCACTCTCTTTCTGCATGAAATCTTGATGTGTCTTTTTCACTGATATAATCAGCAGTACAGGAACAAAGAGACTATTGTAAAACAGAAGAAAAACACTTGCTCTCTCTCTTTCTCACAGAAAACACACACACACACACACACACACTTACCTTAAATTCACTTGGCACTTCTAGTTTAGGTGTGTCCACACCAACCAGCGCGTCTATCCCACAGAATATCAGAATGGCCAGTATGATTGCAAAGTCACTGATCAGCTTACGTACCTGTCAATCAGTCAGTCAATCAATCAATCAATTATTTAATTCTAGCATATTTCTTATATCTTCTAGCATATTTCAAGAGTTATACTACATCCAATAAAATAACATAATCTTGCCATAATCTTAACACTGTAACGATTCCAGGTTGCCACAATACCAACACATGGACGTACTAATAATGTCATCTGATCAAGCAAAGAAAACTGAGTAATTGGTATTAAAATAAAACACTATATATAACCAAATAATTAGTTTAGTTTAAGTTTTTTGTGAAAATGCCACTAAGGATCAAGAACAAGTACAAGGCTAGACCCTAATGGAGATTAATGAGCTTTTAATGAGCAAGGATTGGATGTAAAAATAGATTTTTGGTAGGATTTATAGATGGATATTTTCCATCTACACTGCCAAAGCCTGCTCAGCAATTCAGCAAGTTTTTGTCTCTCTCTCTCTCTTTCTGTGTGTGTGGTAGGGTGGCGAATGGAGACAAATAATCTAAGATTTTACTGAATAATCAGGGACTGCCGAGGTGTAAGAGAAAGAAAGGAAGGAAGGAAAGAAGGAATTGGAGGGCATGCAATATGCCAGAGATCTCATAACAGTCAGTTACTGCATGTGTTGTCTTTTTTGTGGCAATATGCTAGTGGCAGCATTAGAGCCATAGAATAAGGAAACTCAATAAATTGATAAAGAAGGCTGGCTCTGTACAGGGATGCTGCTGGACAGTTTGAAGTGGTTGGAGAAAGAAGGACAGTAAGCAAAGTATTATCCCTCCTGGACAATGTATCACATTCCCATTCATCAAACAGTGGCACACCTTTAGTAAAAGACTCATCCAGATTAATTGTAGGAGAAGAACAGGAAGTCATCCGCACAATTGGCAATCACCATGTATGGTAATGCATCACTGTGCCAGGCACAAGCTCATTGGAAATATGTTACATTTTTACATTCTGCTTACTGAACTGAACTCATCATATTATTGTGTAGTGTAAACGGGTGCCTCAGAGGGGTACTAAATCCATAACAAAATGCAGGGGTAGCATAACAAACTGGGGAATTATTAAAATAACAGAACTACAAAGATATAGGAACCCTGGGGAAAATCTAGATAACTGAAATACAAATTAACAAACCAAAAAAAAAAACCAAACCATGAAAAAAACCAGGAGACAAAGACAAGGACTCAAACACAAGACAGCAGGTATATATATATATGGAGGGTGAGCAGGTGTGCAGAGGGAGGATGGAATTAAGGGTAGGGTGGGGCAAACACACGTGAGCACAGAACGTAAACAAAAACACATGGCACAAGACACACACTGCCGGAACACCCCCTAATGTTCCAGCAGGGAATTGTCTAAGTATAACTATGACAATTTGGATCCTTACACTAAACATTCATATTCCCTGGGGTTGATACTCCAGTATTGCACTAATACTTTCACATTTACTTAGAGGGCCTGGGTATATAAGGTGATATTCACATTATATAATGCACAATATTTTATAATAATAATAATAATAATAATAGTAATAATAATAATAATAAGCATAACACTCTATCTAACAATAATAATAATAATAATAATAATAATAATAATAATAAGCATAATACTCCATCCATCCATCCATCCATCTATCTATCTATCTATCTATCTATCTATCTATCTATCTATCTATCTATCTATCTATCTATCTATCTATCTATCTATCTATCTATCCACACTCACTATATTAGGAACACCAGTACAGAATGTCAGTGATTTTGACTGTGGCATGATTGTTGGTGTCAAATGGGTGGTTTCAGTGTCCCCTGGGAAGTTCACACACAACAGTCTCCAGAGAAAAAAACCTCCACTGAGCCCCAGTTCTACCAAGTGAAACACCTTGTTGATGAGAGAGGACAACAGAGAATGGCCAAGCTAGTTTGAACTGACAGAAATGCAACAATAAGGCAGATAACCACTGTGTGTGTGTGTGTGTGTGTATTTGTACCATGGTGGGGAAGAATCTGCTGGTTTTAAACTTCTTTAAGCCCATGGAACACGTGTAGGTGCCCATGAACAGGATAAATGACATCAGTGTGATGTCAGGAACAAAGCCACAGGATTCTCCTTGCAGAACTCCGCCCCACTCCAAACACTCCGTACGAGTTAGTGATGACCAGGTAGAATTCCAGTGCTGCTGCCCATGTATACACATACATAATACACACACACACACACGCACACAACGTTGCAATAATTTTTTACAAGGAAATTTCTAATTATTTTTCTATATTTTCTATTTTTCTAATTAAGGTTTTAAACAAAATCATTCAAAAACAATTAACTTAACATACATACACACACTCACCTGTCCAGTGGAATTAAATAGTGCTTTAATTTTTCCATCTGAGACAGACTTGTTGCCTGTTTTAAACAAATACATAACACAACAGATCTGAGTTTAGAATGTTCAAGCTGTGATTTAGCTTGACCCTACTGCTTCAGTGCTTCCTAGGCAAAAGAAGTGACACTGATGTTTTGCATAAGCAACAAATGATCAGGAACAATACAAACAGAAATGCCTACAGCTCTTCTACTGGCAATACTGAAATTTCCTTGTAGAGTGCTGGGTAGAACATGCAAAGATTCGAACTTTAGATGACCCTGTACATGAAGCCATTTGTTTTGCACTACACCCATTACTAAACTAAACCTGTACCAAGTAACCCACTTGAGGTGTCTGAATCCTTTAGCAATATGAACTGTGAATACCACCTTATTAACACTCATCTCAAAATATGATCAATATGTCAGAAATATTCATATGCAAAAATATATTCACATTAAGATGGACACCATACACCAACTAGTATCTACACACTACACTACACACACAAGCACAAAAACAAAGACAGATATGTATTATCTATCCGTATATATCTGCAATCATAAATACACAGGTGTATAAAGAGATACCATTATACACCATCAGCAATGAAGAATGTATGAATGTCTATCACCTGTAAGCAATATAACCTATACTCTGAGAGTGTTTGTATAAATGCTTTTACATTCAAACATAGCCACATACCCTCAGGAGGCATGCAGTGGCAGGCATGTTGAGTGACCATGTCCCACTGGTAACCGGTGTCGATGGGGTAGTGGTGGGCAAGCTTGAGCATCTTCTTGAATGCATCGTAGATGAAGATAAAGCTGATAAGAGCCGCAAAGCCTTCCTCTGTGAAGCGTGTGAAATACTGCACAAGGAAGCTGGCATCTGTCGCCACCAGCACTAGACACAAGAAGCCTGACCACAGTCCAATCCACAGCCGGAATTCCAGGTAATCTAAATCATGGTCCCTGAAAACAGTAAATCATTAAGATCATGTCAGGTGATAAAATCACAATTATCAGAATCCTGCTAAAGGGATTTTATAGAAAGAATTGGCAGCCACAAGAAAATTAAAAATATAGAGTAAATAATCTCTCCAATCCACCTTAACTGAGGAGGTTTGGCTTCAGTAACTATCATTCCTTTTTGGAGCACTAAGAAGTGCTTCCACACAATACACTATGATTTCAGGCAAAAAGTTTATTTTCAACAACACCACAGAATCTGCTACAGTATGGTATGACACAATGCCAACTTATTTCAGTCAAAAATATAAAATAAATAACCAATTTATAAATATGCACCACCACACTGGAAGGACACTAAACATTCTTATATTTAAAATAATAATAATAATAATAATAATAATAATAATAATAATAATAATAATAATGTACTGTGTGAAAGTCAGGCAAAAAAAGCCAAAAAAATAATACAAGTAAAATTTCTACATTCAAAATTCTGTCATAAACAGCACTAATATAAACAAAAAATATTTGGTGTGACAATATTTTGCCTGCACCAGTAGTTTCAGTTACACTTTATGAGAATGTTGGCTGGATATTTTTTTTTTCCTTTTCATCCTGAATAATCTGCAACAGTTCTGTTTTAATGGTAATCCCTACCAAACAGAATTAATTTATTTTTGAAAGCGGTCTATAAAATATAAATAAGGAAGGAACTGAGAAGGTTTACATTAATATAGACTGAAGACATTCAAAATCAATTTTTTACAGTTCCACACTTTTCAGCTATGAAACATTTCTATATTAAGTCAATTATGGTCTATATCTTCTTTATTTCTATATGAGGTCATTTAAAAAATATCTATGAGACAGATTTATTCCAGCATTTTTCTCCACTCTCACCAGTTCCTTTGTTGTCTTGGGATTCAATTGAACCATCCAGAGTTTGTCCATGTGTTAGAGTTCATTTCTCCTGCTTAGTGCAGTGTCTATATAACAGTGTCTTGGCTGCAATGTTTGGGCAAAAAGGCATTGTCTCTAGAAGTACTCCCTTTAATAGCCAGAGGTGTACTCACAATTATATTATATTAAAATGTGAAATATTTAAAACTGTTTAAAGAGCAAGTAAACATTTGAGCCACTGGAATGCTGATATAGTGAAGTGTAAGTGTACATGATGTGAGTCCTACTCACTTGCTGAAGTTGAACAGCAGTCGCTCAAACACAAGCACTGGTCCTGTACTGCTGAGGATGGTCAGGGGCTGGCCACCTAACAGACAGAACACTGAACCTGCTAATGCTGTTCCCACAAAGCTCTCTATCACACCCTACAGAGAGAGAGAGAGAGAGAGAGAAGAAGAAGAAGAAGAGGAAGAAGACAAGTTACAGCTTTTGGGCTACTAATCAAAGGGTCAGTTTAAAACCCAGTCATGGTTGGGCCCATGAGCAAGACAAAATCACAAAGGTAGTTTCTCACACACTGGCAAACTCTCCATATGCCATGAAAACAGGATCAGAGGGCTTTTAAAATCTGTTCATAGAGAGAGCTGCTGGTACATATCAGTGTCTAGCTATTTGTCTTGTTTACCTCCAGTCTGGCCTTTTTTGTTCTCTCTGTACATTTGTGCCCTGTCCTATTCCCACTTATTTCAGCTTCTCTATCTGATGCTGCATTTGTAGTGTTACAAGCAACCAGATATTTTAAAAATGAAAAAAAAAAAAGCTGAAAGAGACCACTGCCATTAGAAATACAATTGACATGAAGAAGTGTACTTAGTTTGAAGTAATGTTAAGGTAGGTGGTAAAAGCTACATCCACATGAATGCCAGGACCCAAGGTTTTCCTAGCAGAACATCACATTGCCTCTACCTGCTTGCCTTCCTCCTATAGTGCATCCTGTTGCCATCTCTTCCCCAGGTAAGTGACACACAAGCACCTGCCATCCACATAATGTAAAAAAACAACAAGATCAGACCAGGCCACCTTATTCTTCTATTGATCATTGGTCCAGTTCTGATGATCACATGCCTACTGTCGACATTTTTGACAAGTGGTCAGGGGTCATCATCGGCACTCTGACCTGTTAGCAACTATGTAGCCACATATGCAACAAATACCTATTGATACCTTTCTATCATAGCCAGCATTAACTTCCTCAGCAATGTGTGCTACAGTAGCTCTGTGGGTTTGATCAAGACAGGCTAGCTATTGCTCCCCATGCACATCAATGATCCTTGAATGTCCATGACACTGTCACTGATTGTCCTTCCTTCAGCCACTTTTGGTAGGTATTGAACACTGCATCCTGGGAACACCTCACATGACTTGCTGTTTTGGAGTTTCTCTGCCCCGGTCATCTAGCAATTACAATTTAGCCCTTGTCAAAAATGCTATGATCCTTACACTTGCCCACCTTTCCTCAAACACCATCTTTGAGAACTGACTGTTCACTTGCTGCTTTATATATCCCACCCCTTGACAGATGCCATTGTAATGTTATTTACTCCACCTGTCAGTGGTTTTAAAGATATGGCTGATTGGTGTAAATGCTACTGCATTACAGTACAATCAGCTTCACAAAAGGAAAGACATGTAACTTGCTTTAACCAAGCAAAAATCAGAAGAACACAATCACAAGCAAACA
The DNA here is from genome assembly GCF_019097595.1 of Hemibagrus wyckioides. Taxonomy (NCBI): domain Eukaryota; kingdom Metazoa; phylum Chordata; class Actinopteri; order Siluriformes; family Bagridae; genus Hemibagrus; species Hemibagrus wyckioides. The sequence goes on from NC_080727.1 coordinate 10,430,969, forward strand.
AAGAAGCAGCATGTGGTGATTGTTTCACAACTTTTGAGGGTGGCTGGGATAAAATCTCAGGGTCATGATCAGTTATGTGTCTCTGTGTGTGTGTGCATGTTTGTGCTCGCTCACATACTTTGTAATCCACCACTATTTAAAGTGAAGCTGATCCTTCTTAGCTTGAGACTTACAGAGCACCTACAGGTCTAAATAGATGTAACTGTCCTCTGATTCCAGAGCACATGGCTTTATGCCCCACCACACATACCTACTAAAAATACACATCGAGACATATACATATACATCTCAAAAACGTCTCTGAGTTTCAGTTGTTCTTACTGAAAGAGGTACATTAATAGACCAGTGCTTTTTAACATAGTGAACCACCACACTGTAACACACCTTAAATAGGAAAACTCTGGTAGGTTTTTCACTGTTTCCAAGAATGTGAATGATTCAGACTTTTATGAGACCGCAGCTTCTAGAGACAGAAATGTCTGATTGCCGTCATATCAGTCATGTTCTTCGTAAAAGCCAAAAACCCATAATTTCATACATGCAGAACATGTTATCATCTCAACATACATACACACACATGAGTGCAAATAAAAAAGTAATTTCTTAAGTTTAAGAGTTATTAGAAAACACTACATCAACCAGTCGGTAAATATCAGAATAGGTAGAGACAAGACATACACACAAAGACAGACACTGTGTTCCCTACCTCCTACCAATGTAAACATATTAGCTCATTAGTTTAATTAGCTGAGCAATAATCTTTTGTACCTGCATGTTATCTGTGGCATCTCCAAGCAAACCGCCAAAGGTGATGGCATTGGTTACAGTGCCCAAATAGATAAACAAAATAGCAGACAAGGCCTGGATGTTCAGGGCATCATAAAAATCACTTGCAAAGAACGGCAGCTTTCGCTTAACATCCAGATACAGACCGCCACAAAACCTGAAAAAAGAAAGACAGATAGTAAGAGAGAGATAAAAAAGAAGACAAAAGAAAATAATAATCATTGAGCTAGTGTTAGCATAGGCCTAGGTTAACTTATTAGTGACATTAGGGTTATAGCACCACACGCAAGCCTCTGTGATTGCACTAACTGCAGTCTTAGCAATAGCATAAAGGGCAAACGCCACTCACTTTCCAGTAAACTTGAGCTCATCTCCAACATGGTGACCTCCACCACCTCCTCCTGCACCACCTTCAATAGGAGCATCGCCATTAAGCTTTGATCCATCTCCACCCCCAGCTCCTCCTGCTAGGTTGTTCTTACTATATAAACAAGAATAAACAAATATATCAAAATCTCTATATACTTGGTCCACTTTTACACCATTTTAGATTGTGAAGATAAACAATGTGTGTACCGTTTGTCGGAGGATGGTAGAGATTTTGGGGGCTCAATGCGTATATCAGGGTCCCACTCTCCGGGGGGTAACACAATGACCTCATCAAGGAATTCCTCAATGCCAGCCAATAGGTCACCCCGATCTTTAGCCTTGTATGCAATGTCATGAAACACCTAGAGCACAGAGAATCATTCATCTTCAAAACTACATTTTCAAATGCTAACACTTAGGATTAAATATTAAAAAGAGATAAATTAATTAATGACACAGTTCAATCTGTGATGGTAGATGGTCAGATTACAAACATCTCGGCATCATCAGTCCACTGTGGATATACTCCCATGAGTATTATAATTTTACATACATGTAAATGAATTCATATACTGGCACATGCACACACAAAGACATTTGTAATGGTTGTCCATAGCCACATAATCCGTAACATGCACACACACCTCATCTGACATTAAAGTAGCAATGGCTCGACCAATCTCATGGTATGATCTGGCTTTTCCTTTTGGTCCCAAAAGAACAAAAAGAAATCTGAAAAACAATACAAAATAAAGCATATTCAGGCAAGAAATGTGAGCTTTTATTTTGCATACTTAAAATAAGTAAGAAAATGCATCACATATAGAGCAAAGTATTAATAAGCACAAGGTCATTACTGAATCACAGTTCATTGGAAAATTAAATACTAATCATTAAACTGTGAGTTTTCCATTTTACACTAGACTGAATATGTGCTTCAATTTCAAAGTCGTCTGAGTTTATCAGCTACCACAAGGCATTATCATAGCATCTGTGAAACTTTCCACTGTGACTAATCACACACTAGTTCATTCGTACTGGAAATGATAATGTTTCAGATTTGACATAGCACCCCTGCATGTTGTGCACTGTGTGTGTACTTCAGTGAGTGTTTGCATTTCAATTTCCTGCCTGTGATTGCTGTAGTGTATGTTGCATGTCTCCCTTTAATCTGCTAAACAATAGACTTAGTTTGCTATTGTGAGTGTGTATGTACTGCGGTATAACAGTACAGCAAGACATAATGGTACAAAGATATGAATTATGATGTTTTATTTTTTGTGGCACAATATTTTCTATATTATTAAAGAAGTGCATTTAAAAAATATTTTACTTATTTCCTTAAAAATATGTCTTTAATTTTACATTGTTGCTACAGTGACTGATAGTGATGGATGTTAAATACTGATTCAGATGTCTTTTTGTTTTTAATCCATTATTATTGGAGATTTAATTCTAAATTATCCATAATTTAATTTAGTAATTCAAACATGACCCCAATTTGACCTAAAACATCTATTATTACACTTTCCTAACCATAGGTCTATATGTCAGTCAGATTAAACTCATAGTGATTGTATATGGGGCAGTGGTAGCTTAAGTGGTTAAGGCTTTGGGTCGTTGACTGGAAGATTGGGATTCAAGCCCCAGCACCGCCAAGCTGCCACCATTGGGTCCTTGAGCAAGGCCCTTAACCCCAACTTCTCCAGGGGCACTGTATCATGGCTGACCCTGTGTTCCGACCCCAACCCCCAAGGTTGGGATATGTTTGTAATGTAATGTTTATGTGACAAATAAAGACAACTTATATACAGTCATTTTTCCTAGCACTGCATCATTAATTTAAATTTCAGATTACCGTGTAGGCACAGGGACTTCCGTAAGCCCTGCAAGCATAACGGACTGCTGGAGCCGCACAAAGGCCACAAAAGGAGACTCTAGGAAGTCCACTTCACCCACCAGAATGTTAGACGCCTCTGCATCCCGCGGAATCTTCTTCATGAACTTATTATTCAACTACACACAGAGAAAAACATGGGCCACAATTTATAGTATAGTAGTGTCCAGTATTCAGAATATTTGTGTCAGTAAAAGTCTATAATAAGTAAAATTAAATGAAAACACACCAGTGGAGAAAAATACAAAATGATTAAAAACAATATTAATAATAATATATTTGAAAGAATTAATTAGCATCAACAACTTAGAAAACTGGTGCAAATTATGTGAAAAATGGCTTTAAAAGTTATTTCAATTTTAAAGCAATTATTTAAGAAAGTGTTCAGGCAGTGTTTTAAATCTATGAGCATTTCTTAGTTTTAGAAGAAAACAAACATTACACTCTGTATTTAAAAACAATCTGTTCGGCACAAAGCAGAACCCAAACCAAAGGATTGCTCAGGAACTTGGATAAAGAATAAAACAGAAGCAGAAACTGATACATTTATAAAGTAAGTAGCCCAATCATTATGGCTTTTTCCATTTCTAACCGAAGCTTCAGAAAAGTAAATTAGAGACTAACAGACTATTTACTAAACACTTAGTGACAAAGTCTAGGCCAATGTCCTCAATTACTCAGTGCATTTTCCTCTACTGCTTCAGACATTTTGACACATTAAATCATAGAGGGGTTTGACAGAAACTCAAAAGAGGAGTTATGAGGAGTCAGAGAAAAAAGTTGTCCTGAAAGAGTAAGCAAGCTATTACTAAAGGTCTACTACAGAGCTTCAAGAACACACACACACACACAACGTGCTTGATCTTGTGTGTGAAACCATGGGGTTTGAATAAGAGATTATCAGAATAATGACTCCCGCGGTGCGATTTGTCCAGTAGCAGTGGTGTTTACACATGAGGAACATCATGGTTCTGACGCAAGAAGAGGAGATAAACCAATTCCTGTGATTGGCAGAGTGAATCTGCATCCAAACTGAAGTGCAGGAAACAGAGGAAAGGTACTATGTGAAATCTTGAATGAAGAAAGAAGCCAATATTCACTGAAGAGTAATTTAGTGTCTGTGGCGTTCTGACAACGGGAGAGAAAGAGCTGCTTGTATTTGAGTGTGTGAGAGAACAGGAAGAGAGAAGCTATTACAGAAGTATGTGTGCACATTTGAATGAGTGTGTAAGAGAAAGTGAGATATTTTTGAGATTTTTAATGTACACTATATGGACAAATGTTTGTGGAAACTTGTCACAAGTGTATGCTTGTTTGTATATGTGTTTGCACATGGAAAGATATCTGTGAAAGAATGTGTACATTTGAAAAACATGTCCATGTTGAAAAGGTGTGTAAGAGAAAGTAATATTATACAATTCTTGACTGTCTGATAAAAGTTTAAGTACAGGTCCTATATATTCAAAACCTATTAATGAATGTCAGAACCAACACAGAGGTGGCATCCATTAATATCTTAATTAGGAGTTGTGAAGAGAAATGTAAAAAAAGGTAAAAAGGTAAAAAAAAGGGGTAAAAAGAACAAATTTAAGTTCACATGAGGGTTTCAGAAAACATGCAGGTACACAAGGTTTTATGGACACTAATTGTCCTTGTCATTGTCCTACCTGGTCCTTCTCTGGCTTGTCAGAGAGGTCATTAAGGCTGCTGGAGGTCAAGTTTTGGGGCGCTGTAGTTGGAGTACCTGTATGAATGAGATAGATTTTTTATGTAACAGATTTTATGTTGTTATATATGTGTAAACACTAATCCCATGTTATTACAACTATCATACAGCTTCAGTTTCATCTGAGCATTTTGTGACAAAATGTGTCTCACTGGGTCACATGGCAAGTTCTTGTTTTTGGTGTGTGTGTGTGTGTGTGTGTGTACTTCTAGATTTATTTGTAACTTTATTTAAAGTTTCAGGTTTCCTTCTTGTCCATGAGGAGGCAAGTAAAAGTGTGCTAGTCTAAATTTAAACTGAATAATGTATTTAGGAACAGTTTTCCATGAACAGATTAAAAATTAGTTTAAATTAATAGCTTTACATACGTCTTGTACAAACCACTAATCAGCTGATTAGCTCTGATTAGCCAGTTAATTATAGGCTGCAATGGCAGGATTAGAAGTGCGGCCCAGGCTGTCCGCTAATGAGGAAGAGTAATGAGGATGATTACTCTTAGTGATTAATCTTGTGCCAATAATGACTATGGCCCTTCTTTCATGGTGCAACCAAATATATGCAATAAGATTTTGTTATATCAGGTAAGAGTGTGTATGTCAGTGGCTCTGATGTTTTTGTAAAGCTGTATGATTTTGGCTGGGATGTCTTCTGTCTACCATCACTCATAGATTTTACATCTACATTTTGGTTGTTGTGTTGCAAACCTTGAAACTTATAAGCGTATAAAAGCATGAAAATGAAGGACAACAATCCACTGATGTAGTTAATCAGCAAGTCAGTGACAGATATGATTATCAGGATAATATGGAGATCAGAGAATATAAGCAAGAAAATATCCAAAAGGTCAGTGACAAATATAGACAGAATGACAGAGACCTCAGTGATGACTGCACATACACTGGGTAAACTGGATGTGTATTTGTTACTTAGTATTTTGCAACTAATTACTGCTTAGTAACATTTTTGTGCTAACTGTCCTTAATAAGTACGTACTGTGAGAATTGTTATGGTCAGATGCAAAGGTGCAAAGGGGAGCTCAAGGACTCATCTTACAATGTTATGTGTGTTCACTTTGAGTAAGCTTGAGAACATTTATATATATCCTCACCTTACAATATTATTGGACATTTAAATGATTCTATTATTTGAAATAATGACATGCTAACAGCCTAATTCACATGTAAAAATACATTTGAGTTTTTTTATTTTTTTATTTGTTACATCATGTAAAATCATTCAGTTTTACTGTTTTACTGTTTAGCTCACTGATAATGGAAAAAGTGAAACAAGTGAAACTTATATTTTATACAGCCACAAAACTGATTTGTAAGAAAATAAACAGGCATTTTAAGCTTCAGCTTGAAGCCAGAAAAATATTGGTGTTGCATTGCATCTGCACTATAAGGGAGGGTTTCGTAAGTGCATTTCTGAGATAAAGTAAGATATCTTTATCCCACATCAGTAGCAACAGTGCACAGGAAAATAATCATCTTTTTCTAGAGGTTATAGCTGATGTCTGTTTTCTTTCTAGTTTCTAGCAGTTTTTTTTTTTTTTTGCTTAACTTTTTGTGAAGTTGCTTTGTGTTCAGAATTAAAAGAAATGAAATGGTATCAGGGTCAGAGAGGCAGCTTCTCAAATCTTGAAGGCCGCTGGAACAAATACATAGACATTCCTCAATGAGACAGAGGGAGTGCAGCTCTGGGAGAGTGGAGGCCTTAGTTACCCTCTGACCGAAAGCTGGATCAATATAGTTACAATGTTTGATGTTTTTTTTGCTTGTTTGTTTATTCTTTTACTTTCAATTTATTCTATTTTTGTGTGAAACACAGCATTAAATCTGGTCATGCTGGATTATTATTTTACTCAGTGCATTTGACAAGGACAAGTTTGACATTGTGGAGTTTTATGGATCCTTACAACGAAAAGTTATGATATTCCTTTCCTGCTTTTCATGATGTGTCTAATATTGCAAAACTGAAAAAGGGATACAACCTTCAAAGATTTAGTTTCTCATTAAGCCTAACAGGGGTGTGAAGATTGTTTTTTTTTTTTTTCTCTTGTTCTAGACTTACAGAGCAGACCCGTGCTGTTGCTTCTCTGCATCTGTATTTGGCCTTCAATTTCAGAGATGCTAAAGCGTGGCACAGAGTGGTCTATAGAACCACGTACTGTCATGCCGCGCACACACACACACACACACACACACACACAGAAGAAAGCAAACCATGACAGAGAGGGGAATGGGAAAGGGAAAAAAGAGGAACAAAGAAGAGAGAAATGTCAGTTTAGAGCACAAGATACAGAAATGTTTTTTGTAGATCATTATGCTGATTTTCTTTTCATTTCTGACACAGACAGCACAATTACTTATTACAAATGAAGATTTTATCTCCAGGATTTCAGGTCTTTAGTGTCTTACAAGAATGTCAGCCACTTTAATTGTTCTGAAGAACACTCAGTTAAAGCCTGACAGAGCCTAGCCTAGCCCCTGATGCTATATATATATATATAATTTATTTTTATTTTTTTTACTACATAAAGCATCTTCAGTCTGCATTGTCTATCCCCTGATTTTCTGGGGGCTTAAATGCATGTGCTTCTGTTAAAATGTCTGACATTCTGGTAAAAGCACTAACTATTCTAGCATTTGGGACAGAGAATATGAGTGTTAGCAAAGAAATCGAAAATTTACATTAGCGTTTAAGCATAGATATGGAAAGAGAATCACAAAGAATGAGAGTTTTGTGTAGTTTTGTGTAGCAGTAAGACAGCTTTACCATTCTCTTGGTTTGAAAACAGCCTACTTGCACTTGATACAGTTCGGCCAATGTCAGCCAATGAGCGCAGGTTGGACTTCTTGGTCTGATGGCGGTGTTTTCGTAGTAGGGTGTATGTAACCTTCTCCTTCAGCTCAGCCTTCAACAGCCCCATCTCAATCTGAGTGTCTGTGATCATATCTGAGAGGACGAGCCAGAGGATGGAAAAGACATTAAAAAATAGAGAATTATTAAGATCCTCATATTCACTACTGAAAAAACCACTGACCCAAGCTACTTCTTGATTTTTCCTTTACAATTTAACTGTTAAATTAATTCATGGCTTTTCACGATCTTTTCATCTTGCTTTCTCGGTCAATAAATATACATGAAGTGTGTATGAAATTGCTGTGGGGTTTTTACCAACAATCTGCTGCAGTGAGTTAGCCTCCATGTCAAGCATGACAGTGCCTTTCTCGATGCACTTCTTCAGCTCAAACAGTGAGTGCAGATACAGAGTGGCAACATGAGGCTTACTCCACCTCTCTCCACCCTCTTCCACCTTCTCCTCAAACTTGAGCCACCTATAGATATAAACACATGCATAAGTACATAGTACTACATATAAATGATCAGTTTGTGTATATGATCCTTCACCTGTACATGCAGGGACGATTCTAGGATTTTCATTTAAGGGGGGCATAATGAGGGTATAATAGTAAAAATAAATAAATAAATAAAATAAAATAAAATAAAATAAAATAAAATAAAATAAAATAAAATAAAATAAAATAAAATAAAATAAAATAATGGTTTAACTAACAGGGTAGGATGGTAAACTTATTGCAGCATTTCACTGTATTGTATAGATGTGTATAACATTTGAGTATTGAACAAGCCAAATAGCTAGCAAAAAAAAAGTTAATAATGCAGGTCAGACAGTTTAATATTGATCGACATACACTGGAGCACTTAGCATTTCTATGAGTTTCTCATAGTTCTTTAGAAGTTCTTTAACAAGATCAAAGTTCTGCTCATGTCTGTGTTCATCACAAAATGCTGCTTAATAACCTAGAAAAGAACTTGTTTATAGCTTGGGAATAAAACACAGGCAGGAAAACAATCCAATACAGGGTCATGTTATACCATCACCACCCTAAACTGGGTTATTTTCCTTTAACAGCATATCTCAAAGTGCTTTGTTCTTCTTATACCTCAGCAATTTGAAATTTTTACTATATTAATGAACAACCCTTCATGTTTTAAATCATTTAATGCATTTAATGTTGTGGATTATCTGGAAGAGAAGTTAGTACATATCTTATACATCTACAGAACTGCTGTAAGTAGTCACTCACTCACCAGTGCCTCTTTTTACTCTACACAGAATGCCATGTTACAAAGAAACAGGAAAGTACAAAATGCTCTGTCTTAAAGACTTTCCCAGAGCATAAACTTAAGATAATCCATTTTATAAGCTTCTTAAGATTTACTTGCGGCCCTTTACACACACCTAAATTAATGAATATCTGTACTGTCATGTACTCAGAGGAAAGAAATGTAATCTAACGGTCAGTGGTTTCAGCTAAGCCAAGCACTATGATACTGAGACACATCAGTGACACAGGGATAATAAGTAATAACAATTTGTGGCTGATTTGCTTCTTTGTAGTTATTTATGGGCTTCAAGTAGAAATTACATCTCACTTAAGCTCAAATGTGGAAGGGATATTTTTATTCTTTATTCATTACCCATTATCAAATCAAACTAATTAAAAAAGCTCTTACAAGCAGGTTTTGGAGTGGTGTGTGCTGGTGTGCTTTCTGTGTATTCTCGTGCCAAAATGAACTGAGTGAAGTGAATTAAATTCAGCTCCAACAGAAATAATACACTCAGGAAATCACTATAACCTGAAAAGGGCCACATGACTGCCTCTGTCTTACTATCTGTCATAATCCTTAGATAGAGTAAGATAGATAGGCCTCATAAGTGGGCCTGTGGTGTGTGTGTGTGTGTGTGTGAGACACCTGGCTGTCTCCTTCCACTCAACCTCGTTGCCATCAGTAGTGAGTAGCTCATCGAGCTCAGTGAATAACTGTGGCGGTGGGGGGCCACTTTCCTCCTCACCCAGAATAAAGCGAATACGTTCAGCTGCCGGAGAGACTGCAGATAGACAAGTGGCCGATTAAAGACCAAAAACAGAACAGCATGTACAAATACATATGTACAGTAACAACACTGTAAAAGTGTTATATCTAACTGTGCTGTCCTTTTTGTTGACATAAGTTTCCTTTCAAGAAATAACTTAGAGAATATTAAACAAAAATAAAATGTTAAAATGTAAAAAAAAAATGTTATGTAAATAATAATAATAATAATAATAAGTAGTAGTAGTATTGTGATTGTTGTTGTTGTTATTATTTATTTATTTTTAGTAAATGTATTAAATATACATTATGAGTAGTGAGAGGTGAAGTGAATAACACTGATTATCTCCTCATCATGGCACCTGTTAGTGGGTGGGATATATTAGGCAGCAAGTGAACATTTTGTCCTCAAAGTTGATGTGTTAGAAGCAGGAAAAATGGGCAAGCATAAGGATTTGAGAGAGTTTGACAAGGGCCAAATTGTGATGGCTAGACTAGACTGGATCAGAAAATCTCCAAAACTGCAGCTCTTGTGGGGTGCTACTGTTGCTTAAATTACTGAAGAGGTTAATGCTGTAAAGAGAAAGGTGTCAGAATACACAGTGCATGCAAAAGGGGGACCAACACAATATTAGGCACGTGGTCATAATGTTATGCCTGATTAGTGTACATTACTTGGCCTATCGTTATTATCATAATATCTTTTTGATAACTTTAACAGTGCTCAATGGTCTCTGGCTTTTGTTGCTGGACAAAACAGATTACATTTTCATCATGATTAACACTTGCATTATTATATACTGTATAGAATTATATGACTATTTAAATTTCCCATTCATTCAGATTCTATCACAATTACAGTACAGTTAGAATAACCTAACCACTTGATAGACCTGCTAAATATTAAACTACAACCTACATACCTAACCCTTCACTGCTTTCTATACAACAAACACTTTATAATGGTAAGCCAAGCCTGATGTCAAAGACATGCTGAAAGATCAGATAAAGAGAATGTGGCAGTGGAGAAGAAGAAGAAGAAAGGTGCTGCAACTTCCCCCCAGTAAGTAACTTATTTTGGTTTGTTTTGGGTATTGAAAGTTTGAGATAGAAGTGTGAGAAATTAATATATGCTTTGAAAATGATGCTAATTCATAATACAGAATCTGCGGATTTTCTAAAAATGGGTTGATTTAACCTGGGAGTTCTAGCAGTATGTTTATTATAGCGCTGGTTTATATGTGTATGTATGTAATTGGAATGAATGTATTCCCCTCCAAAAGTATCGGAACAACAACGGTAAATTTTTTTGTCTTTTGAAATACACTATATTGCCAAAAGTATTCGCTCACCTGCCTTGACTCGCATATGAACTTAAGTGACATCCCGTTCCTAACCCATAGGGTTCAATATGATGTCGGTCCACCCTTTGCAGCTATAACAGCTTCAACTCTTCTGGGAAGGCTGTCCACAAGGTTTAGGAGTGTGTTTAGGGGAATTTTTGACCATTCTTCCAGAAGTACATTTGTGTGGTCACACACTGATGTTGGACGAGAAGGCCTGGCTCTCAGTCTCCGCTCTAAATCATCCCAAAGGTGTTCTATCGGGTTGAGGTCAGGACTCTGTGCAGGCCAGTCAAGTTCATCCACACCAGACTCTGTCATCCATGTCTTTATGGACCTTGCTTTGTGCACTGGTGCACAGTCATGCTGGAAGAGGAAGGGGCCAGCTCCAAACTGTTCCCACAATGTTGGGAGCATGGAATTGTCCAAAATGTCTTGGTATGCTGAAGCATTCAGAGTTCCTTTCACTGGAACTAAGGGGCCAAGCCCAGCTCCTGAAAAACAACCCCACACCATAATCCCCCCTCCACCAAACTTTACACTTGGCACAATGCAGTCAGACAAGTACCGTTCTCCTGGCAACCGCCAAACCCAGACTCGTCCATCAGATTGCCAGATGGAGAAGCGCGATTCGTCACTCCAGAGAACGCGTCTCCACTGCTCTAGAGTCCAGTGGCGGTGTGCTTTACACCACTGCATCCGACGCTTTGCATTGCACTTGGTGATATATGGCTTGGATGCAGCTGCTCGGCCATGGAAACCCATTCCATGAAGCTCTCTGCGCACTGTTCTTGAGCTAATCTGAAGGCCACATGAAGTTTGGAGGTCTGTAGCGATTGACTCTGCAGAATGTTGCGACCTCTTCACACTATGCGCCTCAGCATCCGCTGACCCCGCTCCGTCAGTTTACGTGGCCTACCACTTCGTGGCTGAGTTGCTGTCGTTCCCAAACACTTCCACGCTCTTATAATACAGCTGACAGTTGAATGTGGAATATTTAGGAGAGAGGAAATTTCACGACTGGATTTGTTGCACAGGTGGCATCCTATCACAGTTCCACGCTGGAATTCACTGAGCTCCTGAGAGCGACCCATTCTTTCACAAATGTTTGTAAAAACAGTCTGCATGCCTAGGTGCTTGATTTTATACACCTGTGGCCATGGAAGTGATTGGAACACCTGATTCTGATTATTTGGATGGGTGAGCGAATACTTTTGGCAATATAGTGTACATTGAAACCATTTGCATTCAAAATATGTAAAGGAGATGATGAGAGAATTCCAGTTTTCATTTCTTGAAATTTCTATGTTAGTCACCTTAGAACATGGCATCTATGGTGTCAGACCATCGAATTTTTAGTTAAGCAAACTTATTGGACCACATACAGTGGTCTTAATTGAAATGTAAGTAAATAACACTTGATATACTTGATTTATGTTATGTTCAGATCCTTTCTTTCTCCACACTTTGTCCTTCCCATCACTTTGCTCATATCTGTATTTGTCTGTAACTCCATTCTAGCCTTAATTCTTAAGTCTGATGAGATGTTTGTGTTAGAGGTATGGTCCCTATACTTCTGCCTTCAAAGTCTTCTTTGAATTGTGGATAGTGATACATTCACACTGCCCTATGGAGGTTCTTGTTGATGTCACTGACTAATGTTTTTGTATTTTTCTTCTCAGCTTTCATAATGTTTCTGTCATAAACTGCTATTGTTTCGCTTGGCCAACCTGTCTTTTTTTCCATGACATTCCAAATTATTGTTTTGGCTATTCCCAGTGTACTTCCGCAATATGCAATAGATCAATTCTCCCTCTTTTCTTAGCTTTAAAATGGCTTGCTTTTTCAACTGTATACAGCTCCCTGGTCTTTCTCCCTGATCATTTTGTTTTGTCCTCTTAAACAACAAATGCAGTCTTCACAGCTGAAACCCAGGGCTCAATACAAGAGAAGATATTTATCATCTAGTGCTGCTAATATTATGAACAGCAGCTACGCTAATGCTGTTCCATTGTTTCCCTTCTTCTACCCATCCCGAGGCATACAGAGACTGTGCCGGCTCCAGTGGCATCCAGAGATGGACCAGCTCTAGCCGGGTTCTGCTTGTGAGGATTGGGATATTCAAGCAGAGCTGTGGACAACAACCTCCTTATTGACTTACATAACATTATACACATGCTGTATCTGCATCACACAATTGTCACCGAAATGAGGATGGGTTCCCTTTTGAGTCTGGTTCCTCTCAAGGTTTCTTCCTCTTACCATCTAAGGGAGTTTTTCCTTGCCACAGTCGCCTCAGGCTTGCTCACTTGGGATAACATCTAGGACTGTTTGTCTGTTTATATGTTTGTTGTTTTCTTATGTTGTTTCTCATGTAAAGCTGCTTTGAGACAATGCTCTTTGTTAAAAGCGCTATACAAATAAAATTGAATTGAATTGAATTGAATATTTAGAGATATTAAATGCTTAAACAGTAATACATTTTCCAGTATTATTGATAACTTGAGAAATGGGTGGATTCAAACCAATGGTGCCATGCGCTACGTTGTTTAATTCATCTAGATGTAAATATCAGGAAATTAAATTTTAAATTCTGCTCTATCATCTCAGGGTCTCTTGTTGTTCTCAAATAAAATATCTTCAGTGTATAACAAAAACAAAAGAATTGCCCTTGCTGTTCCAATATTTTTTGGTGGGAACTGTATGTTCCTGTTCCGAATGATTATGAATCAGGACTTCAATCTAAGTGGGTGAATAAAACTAAAAACATAGGTGCATGCTGGATATTTTATCCCCATGTGACTCACTGAGAGGTTTGAGGATACTGGTGGCGGAATCATCCACATTCTCAGTGTCCGATTTGTCGCTTACTCCTTCATTTAATCTCTCTTTCTTTTCTTTGTGACTTGAACGTCTTCTGTGTCTCCGTCGGCGATGGTAGCTCTTGGGCACATGAACGCCGATGTACACTGTGTGATGGCCTGTGTACACACAACACACAAAAATAAGCGCAAACACTTTAATGGAATAGCTGCAACTATCAAGAGAGTGTAATTTTTCATACAAAAAAGGTCATTTCTATATGTGAAATGTTACATGTTTGGCGGCTAACACATTCAAAGGTAAAATAATGAAATACTTTTTTAACTATTAAACTAAACAAAAACTATTAAATTATGTTTTAATTATTTAATAATACACACTATATATTAAGAAAGTACTATAGCAGATCCATCTTTTAACAAGAGAGAGAGAGAGAGAGAGAGAGAGAGAGAGAAAGAGAGAAATATTGAGACAAAGAGAATTAAGTTAGCAAGCAAAGATTCTCATCTGTTATTGCTGTGTGCTAATAGCTGCTGTTTCCTGTTTGATCTGCTGAACAGGAAGTAGTTGATGTGTATGCACAGACTAATGGGTTTGAAACACACACACAAACACACACACACTATAGTAATAGCTGTTTACTAGACATTTGTTGCTTGTATAAGTATTTATCCACCCCCTGGGTCAACACAACTGCTCTGTCAGATTGGATGGAAGCCATTGGTGAACAGCAGTTTTCAAGCCTTAACACATTCAGTTTCTTGATTTTGAACCACTCCAGTGCAGCAGTGGCAGTGTGTTTAGGGTATTTTTCCTGCTAGAAGGAACAGGCTGTCTTCTCATATTCCTGTTTCTGCAGTGTTCTTAGGTTGATGAACAGTGTTGAGTTTCTCAATATTGTGAGACTGTGTGCCAAGGCCAAAAAGTTCAAAACTCTAGGCAGTTCTAGACATTGTTTTCTACAAGCAAAACCACTATGATAAACTGGCAACAGAATATTCAGTGGAAATGTTGACAATACATCCATTACAGCTATGAATAAATATTCTTCCAAGAAAATTTTCAGGCAGCTACTGAGTGCTGTGGGCATCCAGTCAAAAATATTGCCTGTGATTTGTTTATATGTAAAATGTGTTTATATGCCAATATTACTTGGAATGAGTAACATCTGGAACAAGCTATAAATGTGTCACTCTTCCCTTAGTTATAAATATGACAAAAACAAGAAATGGCATTATACTTTTGATGGGATTACACTTGCTGCTTGAATTTAAAATCTGTCCCTATTCATACTTGCCAGTGTGTACCAATTCGTCTCTCTGGGTTGATTTTGTTTCTTTTTATTTTGTTTTGCATATCATTCATGCAGAACGCTAAAGGTTTCATACATGTGTTCCAACAATTAGATTAATATACAGGCTACAAAATTTTACTAGACACTCCATTTATACACACCGTGACTAACCAAGACTACTATCATGCTTGTGTACTTGGCACATATCACTTACAGCCAAGATTTTTTACTTTCAGACTGTGTGTTTGTGTGTGTGTGTCACGTACCCTAAAAGTTCATGATCAGGTGAGTAAACATAGATGACATGAAAACAGCAAAAAAGGTTTGAAAAAACCGATGTGGCCACAATGACTAATGTTTAAGTGTGTGTATTGTGGTTAGCGTGTTTTCTATGAACAGGCTCACCAAACATCAGTTGGATTTAATCCTGAAACAGTGCAAACATGCCAAATTTAACACCAACTTCTTTTAAACCAAGATCTTCTTTGTGTGCAATAAGGATTAGAATATTAAATGTCTTTACATGTGTTTAGGGTCTAACATCTATGTACTTGTTGTCTTTATTGACCATAATCCTGTCCTGGGCTAATGTATGTGTCATTACCACATCAACAATGAACACTGAACAATGAAAACAAAATAATAAAAACCAAACAAACAAATTACAAAAAAATAACAAAACAATGGAACAACTTTAGATTGTTGGGCAAAATGTGTGTGTGTGTGTGTGTGTGTCATACTCTCAACCGCCTCCTTGTCACAGTGTTTGACATATGAGGCACCTCTGTCCACCACAGCCTCATCGTCCACCCTACAGAAAAAAGACAAATGAGGAAAAAGAAATAGAAATAGACATTAGACATGACTACATTATAGGCAATGAAAATTCAACAATGAACTATTTTTTTTTCTAAAGCAGAATTAGTTATTCATTGCTTAAAATTGTAAACATGGATTTTTAGTGAAGAAATTAATTATCCCATATCTCTAATGATTCTTTCATTTTTCACAACAGGAGAATCATGTTGTGTATTGAGGTCTCTTGCTTATTAGCATCTGGGATTTCTGAATAAAACATATTAGCTGAGAAGTAACACACACACACACACACAGACAAATCATAATCACTGGGAAAACATATATGCAAACACAGAATGCCATGCAGACATAAACAAAATTCAACACACACAACACACATACACACACAGATACAATATAACAGATCCCCACAGATAACACTTTGCCAGTTAATTCTATTGACACACAGTAACACAAACACATACAGTCAATTCCAGAATTATTGGCACCCTTCAAGAGAAAGGGAAACCTTATAATCACACAAAAATAACTGAGGAAAGCTCCTATGCCCTTCTCAGCATACATGAGCTTACCCACGTCCATGACTGCCTACAATTATTGGGAACCAAAACAAAGAAAATGTGAGTGTGTTTGTGCTCAACTGCATACACCTTCTGTATCACAGAAGCTCCAAAGGACTCAGGGGTGCTAATTCATTGCATGGTACATTCACACATACACAGACACACACACACAGACACACGTCACATACTCACTGTTGTCAAACAGCCTACAACACAAGCCTACGGACTGGTGGAACCCAAATATCCAGATGAAATCCCTGAAGCCCTGGAAAAAATGCAAACTCCACACACACACAGTGCAGGGGCGGGAATCAAACCCCCACCTGCGGAGGTCAAACACTCTAACCACTAAAATAACCCCCACCAATATTTTCATAAAGCTTGCCTATAATATTGGATCTGACTGATGTGACTGCTGTAATACAACACACTTACACATCTAGACCAAAACAAGACTACACACAATGATTCATGACAACCAATAGTACTACATACATGTATGTACATGCACACAGAAAAATCACCAAGCCACTATACATCACACACACAGAGACGGGCACACCCTGACAGCATTCACACACATCAAGTAAAAAAAATGCCTTTCGATTTAGCACTCTGCAGCTGTCCTTCTGCCTGTTTCTCCACTCCATATTTAGCACATATCAGATAGTCATTAAACTGAACTCTGAAGTTTTGTGTATTTCCATTGACTGTTTAATATTCTGATATATTCTTTGAGGGGAAAAACTAGATGAAGCCACCCAAACACACATTCTCAGCAGGACTGTAAATCTTCACCAGCTCACATCAGTGTGTAGCAGGCAAAGGCTTGGAGGTTCAATATCACACATGCAGTTCTGTTTAAAAAAAAACTATTAGTGCACTATTATTTAACAACATTGTCAAATTCCTTTCCTTTCATTTAATTGTATTTCTTAATATCTTTATTTTCTAACACTTCTGCTTATGCTTGTCTTTTCGTATTTCCACAAGGCTGAAGGCTGTGTCCAAAAACGTTCACAGAGGCACTGAAATATACACCTATATTTATCTATAATAAATCTAAATAAAAATTCCATTTAGTATCCTAAAGGGACATTTTGTTTGTCCCTCTGGGGAAGCCACTACAATTATTTGAAACTGTTCCAAGGAGAAGCCTTTTAGAACATTATAACTATTAAACACAGAAAAGTTGATTATTTAACAATAATCAGTTTGGAGTCTCAATATAGGTTTTCTTAAAAACAAATTCAACCTTCGTTTAGAAATAGCTGGACAGAAAGCCTGCTTCTGCTTTTTTCTGTCTTCTGCTTTTAACTCTACACTCATTTCATACACCACAAGGGGCCTTATACAGCTGGATTATGCAGTTTAGAGCAAGAAAGTAAGACAATTCTTACAGACTTTTTTCTTCTCTTAATCAAAAAGATGAAATCAAGGAACAAGGCAAAGTAGACCTAGTACTGATTTTACATACTTTACACAATGCTCAATATAGAAGAGAATAAAATAATTACAGGGAATCACACTGGAAGCTCTCAGAGAGCCAAAAATACTCCAAGCTCAGAGTAGGTCATTATCAAGTTTCCTACACATGCTGTGTTTAAAGTGCATAGCTGCTTGTGAATGATGTACTAGTTACTGGGTATGTAGCTCCTACTAACTAAATCTGAATCTACAGCTTCAACTCGAATAATTGTATACGGTGCATTGTACCTGATAGAGATTCTGCATCATTTTCCTAATTTCTGGGTTACTTTAATCTGAGTCAGAAGTTTAAATAACTTCTGAGGGATTTTCAACGTTCTTGCTGCCTTTATCTTCTAGTTTGTTTGGGTAAACTTAACCTCTTGGTCTCCATGTGGCTAACATTCTTTATAAGGGACACAAACTAAAAGTCCAATGTGACTTCAATAATTTTTCAGCATTGGGTGTCAAACTTAAAGATGAACTTTATTGATTCCCAATGGAATACAGACAGGATGCAAGGCAGCATGAGTGGACTAACAGATGTTCAACTTCTCAGCAGTGAGTCATGATCATTAAGGCAAACAAAAGAATTAAATCCTAAACTCGTTAAAATTGCACAGCAAATACATATAAATGGCGACATATATTAAAATACATAACAGCTATCTATCATTGTGTAACATATGAGTCAGACCATGTGCTTGAACAATATCAGCCCTGTGTAAGAATGTACCTTTCGAAACCAGAGAAGCAAAACTCCATCCAAGCAGCTGCAAGCCTTTGAAAAAGGCAAGGAAGTTAAAGGTCATAAAGATTACAACACTGTAATGCACACAAAGTGTAAGAGCGGGATTTATACGGAACAGTTATGTTTGTCCAATGCTGACTGTTTCTATAGCCATAGCAGGTGGTGGAGCCTGATTAGCATTTCAGCACAGTTGTATTTATATGTCTGAATGTGTTAAAGATCACAAGAGTTCAGATCTTTAAAACAAACGCAGTAAATAATTCATTTTTATTTACCTAAATAGGATTTGTTCCAAATGCATCATTAAATTAAAAGACGAAAATAGTTCTGAGTTTTTAATGCTGTTTCACAAACCTCACAAACGTGTTTGAATGTTTTTTTTGATGCACTGACACTACACCAGTCAACAGCAGTTGCAAATTTTGACAGAACTTTCTCTCTCTCCTACATATTGTCTGTAATAATCTACGAGTTAATCATACAGATCAGTGCCATTCAGAGCAATTAATAGCTGTTTACACACAATTCTCTGCTTGTAAATATGCACATTTACGATGCCCAAAACACACACACACACACACAGAGTATCAATTCATTACATTTCTCTTTTCTCTCAGTTACAGAGGCTAGTCAGCTGTCGGGAACACAATCCTGCCCTTTCAGCTACACATAGCCTGCACTATAGCCTTTAGGATGCAGTATTTGGCATGTAACACATTAACTACACATGATGTGCTGGAGCAGGTGAACTTTACTACACAGCCCTTAACAGAGACTGTCATTTAAAACACTGATCCTGTTCCATGGGATCGTTTATCACTTTGACCAGTTATGTGAACTTTCGCTACTACTACCCGTGTGTAAGCCAGGCCCTAAAGTGAAACTGATGATGGTGTTAGCGTTAGCATTATCATTAGCTTTAGGTGTTGTATTTCAGGAGAGGATAGGTTACAGGCACACTCCTGCATTAGGAAATTTAAACACCAGTGGCTTTGGGCTCAAATAACTACAGCACAATACAGCCTCGACTTCATTCAGGGAAGACCCATAATGCTCTTTTTCTAATCTATTTCTGTTCCTGAACCAAAAACTCATCAAAAAATATCAACTAGTCATCTAATCAAATATGTAAATATATAATCATCCAAGATAGAAACAAATAACTCAGGATTCATAATATGTCTATAACTCAAAACAAAGAGCGTATGCAGCTTTAGCACTTAGCATGGCAAACTCCAATTCTGCTTGACCTACTGTCCCAACACAAGGTAACATTCTCCTCAAGCTTCTTTGCTACCCATACGTGATGATCAATTTTAATGCTCTTATTCACAGGCAAAAAAAGTAATAAAATAATGTGAGCTGTTGACAAGGTTGTGTGGGACATGTATGTTCTAGTGTGTCTGCAAAAGATCATGTATCAGTTCCTTGAGCACAGATGCTGATAAGCACAAACATCTCTATCAATTCAAATAAATACTGATATTTTTTGTGCTCTTAAATAAATAATATACAAAATGTCCATAATCTGCAGCTGTATTTGAACACTTGCTGATTATATTTAAAGATGCTCAAATTCATTTAGAAGAAATAAATGTGTAAGAACATTCTACATTAAATGCTTATCATTGTAAGTGCATATAAGGGTAAGAAAAGTTCTAAACTTTACTGTGTAACAGTATGTGATTGACCTGTACAGAATGCTGGTATTGTAAAAAAGGAAACAGTGGAAATGAGCATGTACAGTATATTTCTACTGTACTGTAGAAAATTCAAAGTTTCAATTTCAGCAAACACATCAAACGTCTTATTTTTGGTTAACAATTGTTTTTAAGAGAAAAAAGTTTGACAGAACAAAATGAAGCGATTCTGTGACCTAACTGTAACAAGCCTTTTCACCTACAGCTCGCAACGTCCAGCAACATGAGCAACAGCGACCGTTGGTGACTAGATATGGGCGTGTCTGAAGTTTAACTTTATGTAAATATAGTGACTCTAATGGGAATGAAGACAGTAGCATGCACATGATCCCTGGCAAAGCACACACTCTGCTTCTCCTTCATCTCGTATGATATCATGCAGATATACACAAACACCAAATTTCCCTCCAAAATGTTTCATTTTTAGCAGCAAGAATGCTAATTGCGCCACTCACTGACATTAGAACGATGGCAACCATTAGTAGGAACACCTACTGGTGACTACATAGTACAGTGATTTTAACATGTATGCATTTGCAATTTAGTGCATTGTAAATATAATTTTACAAGCCCTTACATTTAGTCTGTTACAAGCTTGTTAAAGTTCTCCCCCAGTTAGTTTCTGTTTATAAGCATCAGTCGTGGCTTATTTTGCTCTGTTAACGGAAGTGGAGAGCTGAGGTACAGGTGTGTACCAGCAGAATGGCTGTTTCCCTTCATTAATAAATACATCCATAAGACTGGTAATAAGCAGAGAAACACAGACTGATCTCAGTATTCCCCATTTCTCAACTGTCTTTCACACTTTCTTTTTCCTTCCCCAGTGTGGTTTTGAAAGGGGTGATGCACATATAAGAAACCTCCAAATTAAGAAGTTTCATTTCCTAAACAGAGTTTCATAAGACAACGCTTAAAACACCAGCATTCCAACCACCTTCCAAGTAGTGCTTATGTTTACTTTTTTCCATAAGCATTACTTAGAATGTTTGCTTGATGCAAACTGAGCTGGATGTCTGTTTACATGAAAGAGTACAAATGGGTTTGTCCATTTTTTTGTTTTGTAATCTGATACTTTTATAATTTTGTTCTTTCATTGTTCATTTTATCTCGAGCACAAGTTCTTAAGCCTTTCTTTTCCTTGAGTTTCCTTCCATAAATGTTAAATAAATATTCTACTTACAGAAAGCTTTACATAACAACAATTACACTGTAGTCAAAATATGTCTGTTTATTGTTATACTATAATGATTTAATTAATTTGCCAGAGTCATGCTGTTATAGAAAAGTCTTAATACGATTTAAGAAATTCTAATTTAATCCCTGCTGGTCCATGAGTTTGGTATTAGCTGGACTGCAATCTTTTGTAAAGGCCTATATTTTATATGTTTGTGCTACATACACACACAACTAAAGTGGATACGTTTTTTCCAGAAGTAATAAGGGCATCTAAAGGCTCTATATGGGTTATAGGGGCCCAAGGCTGCAAACTGCCGAGGAATAAAGGTGCGTGGGAATGCAGGTTTCAGTTGTTCTCATACATACTGGTACACACCCATTTACTTAACTCAGTTATGTCACATTTGAGGGTTCATCTTATGGTCAGTACTGTATTTATTAGCATTACCTAAATTGTTTTTTCATTGATGTATTTTATTAATAATTGATTCACTTACATATTCAACTGATTGGGGGTTTTTTTCAGCCTTTTCATTTGGTGTTACTATTTTTAAAGACAATACATGTCTTTTATGTCTTTTATTTATTTTATGCTTAGATATTAATTTTAGTTCATTCCAATTTTTTCTTTTTTATGTCTAATAATTTTAGGTATAATAATCAACAGTGTTTCCATTTAATTATCTCCCACAAAATCCTCAATGTAAAGGTCAATCCATACTGGATGTGTTGTTGTTTTTTCCAGAAGTACGTCACAGACACCATCCATTTTAACAAGCCTTTCAGTCCACAAAAGTTGTGTCAGCGGCATGTGACTATCAAGCCAGCATGTTGCACTGCCTTTAGTTTACACTTTGTTTCACTCTCTTTTCACTTTGTTTAACTGAATTATAAAATCCACTTTTTAAAATCCAGTTTTTCCAGTAAATATAGTTGTTATGCCAGAATACCTTTTCCACATGTACACAATATGGAGCTGCCCTCTAAGCAGCAAGTTGGAGCAACCGTTATCCTGTAGCCACCACACATCCACTTTTGTCTATGTAAGTATGTTTCTGTATATTACTATTACTAGCTAAGTACCTATTATTCACCAGGTAGTTCAGTCCTTTGATCTGTAAAGATTTGCTCTTCATTCAGTAAGCTGAATGTCTCCCCTCTGGGTCAGATTCTTTCTTGATGTTTGTTCCAAATATTCCACGTTGATGACATTCTAGTACTGAATTATATTGCACTTTTAATTGCATTGCAATGGCAATCCCTCAAATCTATACATATTGACCCCTCTGTAACAGGGCTGATGGATACCTCACTCCTAGCGATGGGACACACAGGCCCAGATATGGTGTGACTCTCTAACTTGGTTTACACACAGTGTCAAGTATCATTAGCAAATGCAAATGACCATGTGGAATCTACCTTGCATGACCAGGTCCCTTTTTGAGCCAGGATAGGAGAGCACAGGTTACAGAATCATAAAACAGACTGTTCATGTTACTCCTTTAGGTGAGTGCAACCCATCACTGGACCAAATGGTTTCACACAGGTCCTGCCTGCCTCACACAAAGTTTAGGCAGGGAAAATCACACCCTTAGACCTCTGGTAAGTACCTGAGTGAATCAACCTGTAGTTTTCAAACCATGCAACCAAAGGTCTGTTTCACAATGAAGGATCTGATCCTCATTTTCTTTACACATATTCTTTTAAGGTTTGCTTTCCAAGGAAAGTATTTGGCCTTTCCCTAGTCTAAGCAAGAAGTTTTCACTTATCTGATGGCCAATGGCAATAGGATAGTGCAATACTTACAAGACCATATGTACCCCAACCAAGGAACTGGCCATTGGCATAAACATACTCACACACATTACAGCTCTGTGACCATGACCAAGTATATTCCTACTTAATATCCAGTCTTGAACATTCTTTCAACACAGTTTGAGTGTATACCATAGAGATGTAGAAGAGTTCAGTCATACAGTCATTGAGTCCTGCTTGTGGTGTCAAGATGGTCAGCAAGATGTTCGTTTCCACTTGTGATTATAAGCCTATGTAAGATGCTGAACTGAAATGACTATCTCTGAAAACTGCTTTCTTGCTAGCAATCATTTTACGCAGACCAGACCTCCTGCCCCAGCAGGTCCCCTTGTCACTGTGACACATCAGACTAAACATGCTAAAATGATGCTACTGCCCCTAGCAATAACTTGTAGAACCATGGTTATAAATTTAGCCTGGCCTTAGCTATGTCACAAAATGGGTTTCCACTTTATCCTTTTTTGGCATGCAAATCAGAATCTGAAATTAAACTTTGAATGGCATGATACTCAGACAAACAATCCAGTCTGCTAATTTAGCTATTTAACTTAGCTGATGCTAGTGCTAAACTAAAACAAAAGCATTATGGTGTATTTTGAGACGCTTGACTACTGTTAAATAATTCATTGATGCTTTGACAATGCAAATTCAAATATTGTACCTGTTCAATTCCAACATAGTAAAATATAATTATATTCATAATATGTTCATTAAGTTGAATAGTTTAAATAATACTTTCATGATGACTTTGTAAGAATAAGCAGAGTGCCATATTGTTTTACACTGTTTCCTTGACTACTGAAAACCTGGATACTGGGTAACAGTAATCATACAGTGAATTTTGGTTGTGCGGTTTCACTCCAGTTTCCACTTTTTCTATTTGCTCAATCATACTCTCACCCTCACTCTAAACTTCTTTGTTCTTCATACAGATAAGAACCAGCACTGGTCTCACACAAATATTGTGAAGAAAGAGATTCATTCTGAAGGTCATTTCCTATCGAGTCTGAGTTAATTCTGTTTTTTTTTCTTTGTTAATCTCTCTTGGAACTTCTACTCATAATCCCTGTGCAGTTAAAAGTGCTTGCAAAAGCATACCAGGAAGTTTACTTATGTGTATTTAATCTGACATCACTGATAGACTTTTACACTGTACAGTACTATCTAGATAACAGCCAGAAACCAGATTAACAGGTGAGTTACCTCTCCCTTACAATGAGTCATAAGAAAGCATGTTGGAATTTATTTAACTAGTTTTATTTAAACAGTTTTATCAAAATCTCAAAGCCTCTAGGTTTTCCAATGCCAAACAATTTTATATACGTTTTTTAATTAGCCATGTATTGAAAGAAATGGAGGGGGAAACATTGACAGAAGAGGATAAAATTTGATAAACAGATTTTTGAAACTAATGATAACAGCGGGTATGTGTTGAGTCAAAGAGACTCATTGTGTTTGGCAGGTGCCCTTCAGTATACTGGATATAGTAGTTGTGGTCCCAGAATTTGAAATTTGTTTTGCTTATCTGATTTATCTCTTGAGTACATACTGATGATTAGAGCCAGTCCTTACCCTAACCCTAACCCTAACCCTAACCCTATCATACTGACTTATCAGCATTTGGTGGTGGACTCCAATTAATGGGAATACGTGCATGTGGTATATAGTTGAATATTACAAATCCCAGTTTCAACCACACCTGAGCCAGATATAAAGTAATGCTGCTTTAATACATAATATGTGTTATGAACTTGAATTTGACAAAAGTCTGCACAGTCAAGGTAATCTAACTGAACTAACAGTAATAAGGAAAATTCAAAAAAGGGAACTGTTGGTTGTCAGAGCGTTTCCTATCAGATGTAAATTTAAACTTTAGATCAGAGGTAAAGTTAAAATTTAACTTTCAGGAATATGCTCCTAGATCAGATCAAATTTCTCAATGTTACATATTGTTCACTTATCAATCTAAGCACAGGAGCCATTGCCTAAGGGCCTGGGCCATGAATAACACACACAGATGGTTCTATTGTGCCATTTTTCTATTTCATATACAATATGGTGGTACCAGGCATTGAATAATTTATATCGTTCTAATGTTTTAAATACTCTTATTTTCTTTGTACTATCTACACATTAATAATTTATTCAACCCTACCTCTGCCATCCTGCCTATCTACTACTTGAGAGATGCCATTGTGTTTGTTGTTTTAACATACAGTCCTGCTCACCATTATTGGCACCCCTTCATTTTATGCATAACCTGTGCAATATCTTCAGAAATAAATGCCAATGTACCAAAATTATATCATCAGGATTTTTTAATTGGAGGTCTAAAGTAATTAAACAAAGAACATTGTTTTTCAACTTGCATGTAATAATTTCAAAGAAGAAACAGGAAAAAACAGCATGGGCAGCAATAAAGGCACCCTTCCTTAATATTTGGTTGCACACCCTTTCACAGCAATGACAGCCTCAAACGTTTCTTGTAGCCATCTATAAGCTTCTTGCATTTCTCTGCTGTTATTTTCTCCCACTCTTCCTTTGCAATTTGTTCAAGCTCTTGAATGTTTGCAGGGTTCTTTTTTCTAGTGGCAGATTTCAGCTCACTCCAAAGATCCTCAGTGGGATTGAGATCAGGACTCATTGCTGGCCATTTTAAAACAGTCCATTTTTTCCTTTTCAACCATTCCTGCGTGCTTTTGGATGTGTGCTTTGAGTCTTTGTCTTGCTGGAGGACCCATGATCTTCGACTCAAACCAAGTTTTTTTTACACTAGGTAGGACATTTTGCTCCAAAATCTCTTGGTAATTCTCTGATTTCATGATTCCTGTGATACGGTCAAGGCCTCCAGTACCAGACGCAGCAAAGCAGCCCCACAACATTATGGATCCTCCACCATGCTTAACTGTTGGTACGGTGTTCTTTTCCTTATAAGCTTCATTCGTCTGTAAACAAACTGTTGGTGCGCATTGCCAAAAAGCTCTATTTTTGTTTCATCTGTCCACAGAACATTTTCCCAGAAGGATTGTGGTTTGTCCAGGTACTCTTTGGCAAAGGCCAGTCGTTCCTTTTTATGTCTTTTCTTCAGCAATGGTGTTTTCCTTGGCCTTCGCCCATGAAGCCCTGCTTGGTTTAGTGTGTGGCATATAGTACTTGTTGTAACCATGACCCCAGACAGTTCCAGGTTGGCTTTCAGGTCTTTGGATGCTAGACGTGGTGTTTTTTCCACCATTCGCACCAACCTTCGAAGAGTTCTCTCATCAATTTTCCTCTTTCCCCTACGTCCAGGGAGGTTCTTGACAGTTCCATGCTTGGCAAACTTCTTAATAACATTGCGTACTGTTGAAACAGGGATACCAAGGTCTTTGGAGATTGCCTTATACCCTTTGGAGGTCTTGTGTTTGCTAATAATAGCACTTCTGATGTCCTCAGACAGCTCCTTTGTCTTCAACATTATGACAAAGGAAGAGGGAGTAACATGGCTTTTTAAAACACTGAAGTCATCATTCAGTGGATAATTTATGTCACATGGGACTGACAGTTTATCACAGGTGATTCTCATTTGTGATTTACCACAGGTGAATCAAAATGTATTTCCATACTGATTTATAGTAAAGGGTGCCAATACCAGTGTCACAGCAAGCTTTAAGTTTTTTTAAAAAAAATGTTCTCCTATTGTTTTTTTTTTTAATTGTTGTTTATCAGCTCTTTTGTATCAAACCCAAGTTGTCTGTAGAAAAAAGCTGTTTCACTTGATTAACTTTTTCAGGAGATATTCCACATTATCTACATAACC
Organism: Hemibagrus wyckioides; assembly: GCF_019097595.1. NCBI lineage: Eukaryota > Metazoa > Chordata > Actinopteri > Siluriformes > Bagridae > Hemibagrus > Hemibagrus wyckioides. The sequence continues at coordinate 10,458,199 of NC_080727.1, forward strand.
ATCAAGGGTGCCAATAATGGTGAGCAGGACTGTATACTGTAGTTGGAAATAATTGCTTTCTTACAATTGTGCTGGACCTTTACACTTTATCATTGGATACACTTTATCTACTTGGATACAGCTGCTATACTGAGAGTAATTACACTTGGGTTGCTTTGCAGTTAGGATGTGCCAATATACAGTATACTATGATAAATTAAATTAATTAAATATGTATGTCATTAATGTGATTTAAAAAAAAAAAACAATGTGGAAATGACCAGTTTTGAAACATCCTGTGTCATAGGGAAGGCTGTATGTATGGCTGCCTATGGAATTGGTTCACTTGTATTTATTAATGATGTGTTGACAAAAGCAGGAGGATGCATAAGGCTATCTGCTCAGATTCAACTGTTCTTCAAAACCAAATGGACGGCATTACGCAGATGCAGATGGATGGACAATGAAATGATGAATGGAGATGGATGGACAATGAAACGAAACATACTTTGAAAGCAACCCAAAATTTTTTAAGCCAAAAGAAGTGGAATGTTCTGTGCAATGGCCAATACAACCACCTGATCTGAATCCAAGTGAGTACGCATTTCAATGCTGAAAGCAAAACTGAAGGCAAAATGCCCCAAGAACAAGCACAAACTGTAAACAGGTACATGGAGCGCCTGGAGAGGCCATCACCATGAAAGAAACAGAATTTTCAACTAGTTATTGACTGCAAAGTATTGATTTGCAGTGAAATATTAAAAATGATCATTTAACTTATGATTAAGTTAATGTCTAATTAATTTTGGTCCATTTAATGGGTAAAAAGGGCTGTAATTCCTACACTGTTCACCTGTTAAAGATAAATATTTATCCTTTCAACTCATAATCATCATTTCAACTCCAATGTGCTATAAAATAATAATAATAATCAATATTTGGACCCTTTGTCAGGGTCCAAATATTGATGTACCTGACTGTATATGCCACCTAAGTGTTGTAAAATGTCATTTTTATTGTTTTACAATAAAAAACAAAAAACAAAAACAATAAAAAGTGCAAGCTTTGATATACCGAATACTATGATACAGGACACACTGGTACTGTTATGGTATCGTTCCTCTTCCCTACTTTTGCGCCACTCTATACATGTGTCTTATCCAAAAGCGCAAACAAAGATGAGAATGTTAAGTGTCCATGAGACGGCTGTGTAAGTATAAAACAGTAACTTTCTTAATTTGGCAACAACTCACCAGTTATCCAGTTATGACACACACACACACACACACACGCGCGCGCGCGAGTGACGCTAACATAAGGCAGCCCGCGTGGTAAAGCTTTCTACAATACACGCAGGCTACTGAAATATTCCAACTAAACGATGGTGTTATTTAGGAGGACCTGATATTTATGAAATACTTACTTGTTTTTATCGCTCATTTCGAGTGATCTCCTTCTCCCCGAAGTGCTTAAGTGCGCAATGGTGTCTCAGAGTAATACAAGCCGTCCTGTCAGTGTGAAAAACTCTCACTACTCTCAATGTCGGAAATTGTAGAATACACCAAGAACCGAACTCCAGAAGATGACTGCAGAAGAGCCAGGCACTTTGGCGAAGTATACTCAGTCCAGGCTGTTTGTATTCTATCTGTCGGGATCTAACGGTATTTCACTGGCTCTACAAACTACGATCAGGTCAATGTCCCTGTCGGTCATAACTCAAATTCTCTGCACTGTTTTATAAAGAGAGGAACGCTTTCCTTGCCTGGTCGCTCGTCTCGAGCGTTAACGGCACTTCTGTCTTCGCGTCTCCTTTCCATATTTAAAGCGCTCTCCCTCCTCCAGCGTGACGCGCACGATCGAGAGAGAGAGAGAGAGAGAGAGAGAGAGACTATTGGCACTAAACAAATAGTAGTGAGCAAGATGAGCAGCCCCTTGAAAGGTACAGAAACCAACCTTTCCTACAAAGAGTTGAAGAAATGAATAAAGAAATCAAATTGAATGTGGTCCAATACCAACAAGACATTTAGTGTATTGGGATTAGCAGATGTTTCTTACTGAATGTGGGATTTACCACATTCAGGGTATGCCTTGTGTATATATATATCTACATATTTGCTTTTATAACTGCTTTCAGCCTCTCATGTTGTCTGAGCAGCTTTTGGATCCTTGGATCCACATCTGCTCCATGCATACATCCATAAGTCTAAATGCTTCCCCTTTCTCTATATACCTGCTCTCTAAGTGAGGTTAAATCATGACATTGCTTTTCATATCACTCCTATGCTGATGTCTCATTTGAACCTTTATCCCCCTCAGACACTCATGTTCCTGCTTATCTAGCACAACATCTCACTGTGGATGTCAGCTCATCATTTGAAGCTAAATGAGGTTGTATAAGAATGAAGTTGGATATATCCGTGTATATGTATCTCCACATCAAGAGCATGTCATCACCTTAGGAAACTCCTGAATTGCACACTCTGATAATGTGCAGAATGGTGTGGTTCCACACAATCAGTTATTGCTCTCTGTTCATGTCGCAACTCTGACTTGATCATGTAGGTTTCTTCTGAGGTCACTCAGGTGCTTGAGAAATCTTTTGTCATCTAGAGATTGGACTATTGCAGCACACTTTTGAATACTCTGCAACTGATCCCTGTGTTCAGCTTCCCTAAGGTCTACCATGGCTGTGTTCCCTCCACTGGCCCAACCTGCCTGCATCAGGGTAAATATGCTGAAGCTTACCTACAAAATCTGGACTGACACCCAGGTGGTGGAATGAACTTGGCCTGGCTGTCCAAACAGGTGAGTCACTGGCTTTTTTCAAACGAATACTGAAGACTCACCTTTTCATCAAGAACTTAAATCGACATAACTTATATATATATATATATATATATATATATATATATATAAAAAAAAAACCTGTTCTGTCTTCTTTGCTGTACTAGCTCTCGCATTAAATCCCATATAACAGGCTTAGTCTTATGATATTCTTAGCCTATAGTCTATTTGCAGAAGCGTGAGGACATGACAGAGGCTCCAGTGCACTACTGTAAGTAGTGCTGGTTAAGACCTCCTAAATGTTGTAAATATAAATGTAATGTCTTACACTACCTTCAATAAGATCTGCATAGTAAAAAAGGTCAAAACATAGATTTTGGTTTGCTCCAAACTATTTTCTCTTGCGTTATGATTTTAATGTGGTATTATTTTTGAATGCTTGTAAAATATGTGCATTTATCTTTTTACCAAGATATTCATTAGGAATGCAAACATTTCCAGTCAACTTTATATAGGAAAAAACACTTCGAAACAGCATGCTTGTAGATGGATTGGCTACACTAAAATGTCTGGGTATGAATAGGTGTGTGCATGTGTGGGTACAAGATGGCATGTAAAAAACTGGTACCTTTGCCAGGGTGTATTCTTGTCTGGAGTGTTCCTGTGATATGCTCCAGATCCACTCTAACAGTGACTCAGACAAAGCATTTATTATAGATGAATGAAAAGTATAAAAGTAATTGTTTGATGACTTTTGATTACTCTATGTAGCACCTAACCTGGGATTAGGGAGCAAAATCCTAAACCCCTAAATTCTAAAAATACAATACACTACACGGTGTGCAGAAGCTATCATGCAGTGCATGTACATAGAGAGAAGGAAGTCACAAACTAATCCCTAATAAATATAGAGTGCACTATATAGGGTGTAGAAGCCTTTTCATGTTTTACCCTATGTGGTGCACTCACTGTATCTGAGAAACAGGGATTCACAAACTGATCCCTGCTGGCCAAAAGATGTATAATACGAGCTGAAGAAGCCAATTAGTTAAGATGCTATAAAGTGCACTATGTAAGGCATGTAGGAAGCTAAATATCAAATGACTGACACCAATGCCAGTTTATTTCAGTTGGCTTCAACTGAGCAAAGAAACTTGCATCTATATGGTTTCATCTGATTTTTTTTTTTTTAATCCATTTGGGATCTTTACCACTTACCTGTTGAAATCATTTAGATTTCCACTATTTTAATCTTTTGGAACCATTTGCACAGTAAAAAAACAGCTTTTCCCTTAAGGATGAGAATACATTTTTTCCTTTTGAGTAAGCCAAACAAATCCCACACAGCTTACTCAAAACATGGTAGTCAGCCCATTCTTGAAAACAACCTAATTTCCCACTAGAATCAGCCTGAAATGTTTATAAAAGCTTTCCAAGAAGAACTTAAGAGAAACTGCAGCCTGACAGCTCTTAATCTTTCCATTGTTATATTAACATGATTTATGGATTTTTGAGCAAGATTAGTAAGACATAGCTACGCACAATAAATTGTTCACTATTATTATTATTATTATTATTAATAATAATATTATTATTATTATTATTATTATAAATGATCAGTAATTATCATTTAATCAACTGAGCATAGACTGCAGGCCAAGGTCATCTCTTTTGCTTTACAGAAATAGGTTTGCAAACTGTATCATAAAATATCCAATAAAGGCATATTTTCTTCTAATTTATCAATATAAACAATATTTAAGGAAACTGACATGAATGCTTAGAGATCCTCCTGGTGGTCACTGTGTACAAAGGTCAAAGAAAAGAGAGACAGAGAGAGAAATGATGACCAGTCATTTATCCTGTTACTTTTATGAAAAACACATATATCATACAGAATATAATTTGTATAACATTTTTATGGCCAGTAGAGAAACTGAGCTAAGCATCAATTTTCCTTTTCTAATACTGAGGTTATACAATTATGCAAGATTTGTAAACCGCTTCATTTGGAACACAATATGTTTTGCCAGGATTTATAACTAATTTCATGACTTTCATGAGATTAGGATAGAGACTTGATTGGTAGAGTTGACTTTTTGTAGTTTATTTGCTATTTTGATTATCACTAAATGATTAAAAAAGGCATTTCAGTTTAATGGTTCACTGCAGTTTATTCGTAATAAGTTGTTTTTATAGGACATGTTGTTCCCATAATAGCACCAAAATTGCAATCAGTGTATAAACTGAATATAGCATGTGCTTTTTGTGTTTACACCTGCATTTTTGCTCCATGTTCTGAGTAATATGTGCATGAAAATATGTTCTTATTTTTGAATTAGTAAGCAAAACACCAACCATAACAAACCAATTGTGCCCTTTGGCAGATTTAATGGAAAAGTGTATGCCTAACAGGACTAAACAAAGGTAATCCAATATATATACTGTTATATATATACACTTCTGAACAAAATCTTAAGACCAGGGGAAACATTACACGTATTCGCATTTTGCGAATCCTAACCAGGTTGAAAGTACTGCTTGAAAATGCCAGAAGAAGAAACAAGAGCAAGAGAGAAAAAATAAAGAGCAGGCAATTTATTGAAAACTGAACTCAAACAGGCTGTTTATCAGCTGATCAATAGCCTTTAAAAGTTAAAAAAGTGGCAGTGGCTTTGAAAGTGGCAGGATTGTTGAGCTGCACAAGCAAGGCCTCTCACAACGCACCATCGCTGTCAAGGTTGTATGCAGTAAGACAGTCATTTTAAATTTCTTAAAAGATTTTAAGAGTTATGGGACAAAAAAGTCAAGTGATAGACCCAAAGAATTTCACATGCACTGAGCAGGAGGATCTGATGGGCTGTCCATCAAGACACAGGAAGATTGTCGTCCCAAATAAAGGCCCTTACTGATTCTGACTGCAGCCCAATAACCATAAGACGGCATCTGTGAGAGAAGGGCTTAAAGGACAAAAAACGGCCACGTCTCTTCCCATGCCACAAACTTGCCTGTTTTGCCTCAGTATGTCCAGGAGCTCAGTGATACCCTGGTCGAGATCTGGGAGGAGATACCCTAGGACACCATCTGTCGCCTTATTAGGAGCATGCCCCAACTTTGTCAGGCATGCATACAAACTACTGAGTTCCATTTCGAGTTGCTGCATTGAAATTTCAGCAAAATGGACTAGCCTGCTGCATCATTTTTTCACTTTGATTTTCAGGGTGTCTTTGAATTCAGCCCTCTGTAGGTTTTTCATTTCCATCAAACAATGTGGCATCCTTTCATTTCTAACACATTACCCAGTCCATATCAGTATAGATATCCAGCATGATATTTTTCCCCATTGAGATCTGATGTGTTTTCAAAATGTTCCTTTAATTCCTTTGAGGAGTACCTTATTTTTTAATGCTCATGATGTTCATGTTACAGCTCTGTACAGCTCTTTCTTGCCAAGCTTGCAATATACTTTACTATAACCATAGCCTGAAATCTTTATTTTCAATTCCATTAAATTTTCAATCCAATATGATTTACATCCAGTACTGAGATTAGAGTGAAGGGGCTAACATTACAGGCAACTTCATTGTCAAGTCCAAGAATATATTGCTGTAGTTAAAGTTATACTGCTAAAACAATAAAATCAATAATACAATACAATAATCAATAATGTTACACACAGAGACACACACAGACACAAACAAATACATCCAGTTATACTCCTGTGAGTCAGAGAGAGCTGAGAAAGTCTTTCACCTGTGGAGAAAAAAGGAACAACATTGTAGTCTACAACATTTACATGTTCAGAACACTTATCTGATATGAAAGACAAAAAGATTGTGTATCTATGAAAAGGGTGTATATATGTGAATGAAAGTGTTCTCTTCTCTATCTCTGCAAGTATCACTGTTCTCTCTGTGCAATTACTCCTGTCTCCCCCTTCAAACAAATAAATCTAATCATTTAACTCGGCTTCATTAGGAACACCTCCATCTTTAACACACAGACAGTAAATGGGTACATATTCAGCATGCAGTGCTGCACACTCTTTCGTTCAGTCTTGTAGTTGTAGTTTTAAATAGAAACTTTAAGCTACCTAAATACACTCTTCCTATGAAAGAATGCCATATTCATTGTGGCATTTTGTGTGCGTGTGCGTGCATGCATAATTATGAGTATGAGGGAGAGGGAAAGACAGGAAGAGTGTTGCTACCTTTTCAATCATGTCTGCACATTTGATTTTATTGCCTTTAAAGTCATCATTGACGTCCAGTGTGAGAACAGGAACCTCACAAAGATAGTCAAAGTCCATACTGCACAACACATACAAACACATACAATATACACATAAGTACCATAAGTATAATGCATACATATACACAATGTTTTGAATAGACTTTGCTCATCCACAAAATAGGGGAAAAAATGTAATCTCAGATTTCGTCAGTGGCATGATTGTTGGTGCCACACGGGCTGGTTTGAATACTTTTAGCTTGTAGTTAAATAATCACTCCATACAGTTGTGGTGAGCTGAAAAATCTCGGAGACTGAGCATAAAACAAGCAGTCATGACCTTGAAATCTTTAGATTGTTGTCCATTAGTACACAGTGTTCAGTGTATGGGTCAGGGTCCTGTGTGTGTGTGTGTGTACCTCAGGGTCTTGTGCTGCAGCCAGCACTCGTGTTTGTAATGTAGTTTCTCGAGATACTCCAGTGGAATCCCTTGCTCTTCCTCTCTGCCTCTAATGTGCAACCTCTCCAGACACCTCTAAGCAACACACACATACATACACAAATATTCATTATCAAATAAATTTGACCTTCTCCTCATCTTCTTAAATGAAACTGTGATTTACACTGGTCTTTTCTTTTTTTGTCTTATTATCCTAAAGACCTTACTAAACTCAAACAAATAAAGAAATTGAAATCAGTTCATTCAAATAAAATTGTTATAAAACTATAAAACAAATATAACTATCTGATCGTTGTGATCCATTGTGCTGCTTCTCGCAACTTTTTAAGAAAAGTTAAGCTTTAAAACATTTCTCAATTTCCCCACATTTAATGGATATATATAAGGTTAAAGGTAAAGGGTTTTTTTAATCTAGCATAGTTTGAGTTAAGGAATGTGTGTGTACCTCTGGTTTAGCCCGCAGGTAAATAATGCCATCCAGCTCAATGTGCTGGCCGAATTGTTTATGCAACCAGCTGTGCCAGTCCTGGTAAATGGCCCACTCAGTCTCATTTAAGCACTCACTCTCATACAAATTCGCTGCAAAGATGTACCTGCAAGAGAGACAGAGACTCAGATTTCAACACAATCTGAAATCTCATCAGATCAAGCAAATAATATATAAGTAGATAAACACTTATTTTACTTTGCAGATTTCTCTGATCCCTTTTTTTAAGGGGGGTGGATCTTTGAAGGTCAACTGATTATGGTGTGAAAGTTAGCCACACCCACATCACTAACAGCAGCACTGTCTCTGACATTTACAACTATGGGATGCATTATGGTATGATAAAGAAATAATCAACAATGAAAGTTCATCTACAAACAATTCAACTGCACTGAAAACAATGAATTGCTTTTATAAGCTTTTTAATGTTGACTCAGCGAAATGTGCCCTAAGATGTGGCATAAATCACAAAACAAAAAAATCCTCAGCTAATAGAAAGAAAAAAAAACAAGCGAATTAAAAGTGTGAATCTGTAAAAGTGTGAAATTCATTTGATTCTCATTATTTGCATTTGTAAAATATACATTTTTTCCTTATTCATATTTTGCTAGTGGATTTTATTATTAGTGCTGCTTGCGTTGGAGTATTTATTGTGCATAATTCTAGTTTCAGGACACTTTTTTGGATTGCATGTTTTTGCCCCATTGTCAAGAGACGTACCTCAAAAAAAAAAAAAAGGCCTATAGAAAATGAATACGGAATAAAACACAGGTGCCACAACTTGTACGTCATTTTACATGTACGATACATTTAAATTTCATATGTATAATTTATTTCCCATTTATTTATTTATGTAAAGATAAGTGAAAAGAGAAAGCTGAATTGAATTGAGTAGACACGGCATATACCCACTGTGTTTTAATAACATTTCTCCGGGTCCATATGCAATAATAGAATATTTTGGACATCCCCCAAACCCTGTTTAGATTTACAATGTTAACAGGGAAACTTCGGCACCTAATGTGCACACATGTAGCTCCCCCTATTGATCGGTACGTGCAGCTGCAAGCACTGCGCACATTTTCTACAGAAATATAAATTTTAGTTTTATTTGAAACAAAATTGACCTTCATACAACACATACAACTGTGTGTAAGAAGTGTGCATTTATGTGAAAATAATGACATTGGTGGCAAGATTTGAAATAATTATACAATGGACATGTTCTTAATTTAAAGTTATATTTCATGGCTAAAACTGAATTCATATCAGTTATATATCATTTATATCTATATATATATATAAAACTCATATAAATACATCTTGGACCCCCACCCCACAGCCCCATCCCAACCCACCTATCACTGTACACAGATCTTTCGAAGAACTGCACTGGGTTCTCAGCGTGGCGCAGTTTCCCATTGGCCGAGTTGATTTGGGCACGCACACGGCTCATGCATGCATAACTCTGGAATGTGTAAGCCCAGCGTTCTGGCTTCTCGTACATCATCTGCAGCACGTTCCCCCCACTCTTCTGAGATGTGGTCAGCTCCTGACACACACACACAAACAAACAAACAAAGAAGTTCACTCTCTGAACGTGGGGCCTTTTAAAATAAATTCATTTAAAAATTAGATTAATTATTTCAATGTCAGTTCATCCCCTGTACTGAAAAATATACTTTGTTTTTTTCATTTATTATTTAGGCAAAATGCATTCTAGCATGAGCTCTGGTAAATAACTTAAAAACACTATCACACACTTTTCTGATTTTCCTACAGGTTATCAGAGTTTATGTCATATATTACTCATTTGAGCAGGAACAAGAAACATATTTAAAGCAAAAGGTTTTCAATATTGATACAAAAATGCATCTATACTAATGTTCTATTTACTTCAAATGAAACGTCATTTCAAGACATGTTTGGCATGTAAATACTGTAATGAAGAAGCTCATTTTTGACACCTGACATGTTCAGTTGATTTGGCTGCATTAACGGTAAATAGAACATTTGGGTAAATGTGATTTCCAAACTCCTCCTGTAAGTCATCATGCACTGCTACCTCTGAAGCTTTGGATTAAAGAACAATATTGCTTTGTAACAAAAACCTCTGTGGTAGAACTCAGAGGTAGAACTCTGTGGTAGTGTACAGTTGTTGACTATACCATCTGCTGACTCTCAAGGGACATGTGTGGTGTGGTGTATTATTGCATCCCACAGCTGTTGATGGTAATACATTTGCAGAACATGAACAACAGTTGCTCTGAGTGGCTAAGTCCATAGTGGCAGCAAAATGATAATAACATTTTTTTCTCCTAAATATTACAAGGAAGAAACCATCCATGTTTCTTACAAGTCAGAGTAGCTATGTTTTAACTCTGTTTTCGAGTTTAATAAAAAAAAAAAAGCTAAAGCATTTTATAAATATACTAATCCATGTACCTTGTGAAATAAAGTATGGAAAACTGGTTCTACATTCCAACAGACAAGGCTGTTTTATTGCCAGCAAGCATATTTCAGAAATAAGGCAGCTGATTTGCAATGTGCTTTATAGTAGAATATTGTAATCTTTTTCTTTCAGCATTGAGAGCATTTTCTCTGCCACATACTGCAAATTCTAGCCTTGTGAGCTTGTGTGCAATATGTCTCTATTGTTCCCTAACTATGGCCAGACATGAAAAATGCTTGTTGTGTACATTTAAATATGTACATTTTTTAACCAAAATAAATAAATGAATGAATGAATGAATAAATAAATAAATAAATAAAATCATTTGAGCAACTAAGGAGAATTGCATCACATGCTCACTTTCCTTATTTTGTCACTTTTATTCCTCTCCCTTCTTAAATATCCTGGTTTTGTCTTCATTGTCTGTGTGTTTCATACACTATATTGCCAAAAGTTTTGGGACACCACTTCAAATCATTTAATTCAGGTGTTTCAGTCACTTCCGTTGCCACAGGCGTATAAAATCAAGCACCTAGGCATGCAGTGCTTCTACAAACATTTCTGAAAGACTGGGTCACTCTCAGGAGCTCAAATGTGTTCAAATGTGGTACCGTGATAGGTTGCCATCTGTGCAATAAATCCATTTGTGAAATTTCCTCACTATTAAATATTCCATGTTATAACAAAGTGGAAGCAACTGGGAACAACAGCAACTCAGCTACGAAGTGGTAGGCCATGTAAAATCACAGAGCGAGGTCAGCACATGCTGAGGTGCACAGTGCGCAGAAGCCACCAACTTTCTGCAGAATCAATAGCTACAGACGTCCAAACTTTGTGTGGCGTTCAGATTAGCTCAAGAACAGTGCATAGAGAGCTTCATGGAATGGGTTTTCATGGCCGGGAAGCTGCATCCAAGCCTTACATCACCAAGTGCCATGCAAAGCGTTGGATGCAGTGGTGTAAAGCACGCCACCACTGGACTCTAAAGCAGTGGAGACATGTTTTCTGTAGTGACCAATCACGCTTCTCTGTTTGCCAATCTGATGGACGAGTCTGCGTTTTGCGGTTGCCAGGAGAATGGTACTTGCCTGGACGCATTGTGCCAAGTGTAAAGTTTGGTGGAGGTTATCGTGTTAGGTTGTTTTTCAGGGGCTGGGCTTGGCCCCTTAGTTCCAGTGAAAGGAACTCTTAATGCTTCAGCATACCAAGACATTTAGGACAATTTCATGCTACCAACTTTGTGGGAACAGTTTGGGGATGACCCCTTCCTGTTTCAACATGACTGCACACCACTGCAAAAAGCAAGGTCCATAGAGCGAGTTTGGTGTGGAGGAACTTGACTGGCCTGCACAGAGTCCTGACCTCAACCCGATAGAACACCTCTGGGATGAATTAGAGCAGAGTCTGTGAGCCAGGCCTTCTTGTCCAACATCAGTGTCTTACAACCTTACAAATGCGCATAAACACACTCCTAAAACTTGAAGCTGTTATAGCTGCAAAGGGTGTGCCAACTCCATATTAAACCCTACAAATTAAGAATGGGATGTCATTAAAATTCATGTGTATGTAAAGGCAGATGTCCCAAAACATTTGGCAGTATAGTGTAGCTTCAACACCACAGTGGGTGGTGGCAATGCTCCTAGTAAAGGTGAGTGAAACAGAATTTTCCCAGCAAAGATTTACTGTAGGAAAAACATTTCTCTCCTACTTTACTATAGTGTACAACAAAACAAACATTCTAGTGTTTTAGATTAGATGAATAATTTGTGAAACCATCAGACATTTTAAAGGACTTCATAGCTGTTAAAATTTAGGCAGCTGCATAACATTTACAGCTAGATTCCTTCTGAGAAGATGAAAGTCAAAGCTACCTAGATAACTTTGGATAACCAGAACAGGCTAAATTATATCAACCATCAAAAATACAGTACCATAAGCAATGAATTTTAAACTTTAGAACTGTTATCCTCTACATTAAATGTTCCCACATTCAACATATCTCTCGTGTTTGTTGCAATGTAAATATATATATATATATATTTGTCCTAACACTCACTCAAAAGCGAACAGCTGTACAATATTTAAGAAGTAGTATAATATTCTCTGAGGGCGTGGTTGATGGGGTGACTGACAGGTTTGGACATGACAATTGAGTCTCATGAACGCGTACACACTTTCACTACACACTTTAAGCTCTTTTTTATTCATGTTGAGGTCTGATGTACTGTATACGGTCATTAGTTTAGTATTGGACTGCGTTTGCCTGCAACCCGGATGTTACTTTGTGATTCGAACCTAAAAGCAGAATGATTGACAGCCTTTAAATACTAAATAATCTGGGTATGGTGTTATTATAACAATGACTTCAATATAATGGCCAACACGTGCACACATAACTTTAATTTTTTCCCTTACCTCAAATTCGCCATGTTGGGTTTGTACATTGCACCATCTGGCGATGGGCTCGGGCACCACTTCCCACTCTTTATCATGTTGCTCCAGCAGGCGGACAAACGTTGACTTTCCCGCCGCTAAAGACAAACATATATAATGAAACGGAAACCACCGAGTTACCATGTAATTAAACTATTCACTTATTATCTATTTAGTTATCGCATGAGTTAATCAGGCTGTAGAATTCATGTGCAGTGTTTAAAAGTGTCACTTATATATATACAGTATATACACACATGTACACACTGTACATAACAGAAGACTGCTTCCGCTCAGTTTATTCTTAACCCGCTTCCCTCACTATAAACTCATCTAAATCTCTTCTCCAGACTGGAACAAGCTCTTTTCGAAGTACGAGACATTTTAATAAATAGTTAAATATTTAAATAGTTAAATATAATAAAATTTATTAAAAGTCCAGTACGTGTCAAAATGTCAAAAAAAACTGACAAGGTGTGAGCGCGGTTGAATTTCGGGGCTTTGTTAAAGAAATAGATATCAATACAAGCAATAAGTCATTTTAAGTCCTACTACAACATATATTATATTTACATAATGATCTATGTAGTTATCACATCAATTGATCTAGTGAAAAAATTAATGTGCACTATTCAGAAGTGTCTCTTATAATGTTAATATACTATATATATATATATATATATATATATATATATATATATATATTTTTTTTTTAAAAAAGTCAATTAGAGTCCAAACTTAAGCTGTTATTGAACCATCCATTAATACACAATCTCTTTTATAGCAAAAAAAAGGGCTGCTTCTGCCCAGTGTAATAATCACCACTCACCGATATTTCCTTCAATAGACACCCGTTTTAATCTCTTCTCCAGACTATCGTTTAGAGGACTGGAACAAGCTCTTTTCGGAGTACGAGACATTTTAATCAATTAATTAATTATTTCTTTTTTAAAGCATATGCCCCTTAAACGTCTGTAATGTCAAAAACACCGGGAACGAGTGAGCGCGGGTTGAATTTTGGCGCTTTTTAGAGAAAAGGGAAATAATAAATATAACCAATGGCGGATGAGATTACCTCAATGGGAACGGTTGTGATTGGTTAGCAAATTGATCCGTTGAGCAGTGAGCACGCTGATTGGCCAGACACAGTAGGCGGGGCGTTTCGAGCTGAATGATACGACCATATATAAGAAAAGCAATGAAGTTGCGGATGCTTGATAATAATACACAGTATTTATTACTGTAGATAAACAGTCACAGATTTTTATTTTATTTTTTAAAAATACCCTTTCCCACAGCCACCTTTATACATATTAGAACTAGATAAAAATGCCTTTAATATTATACGTTCTAAGGAAAAAATATCCATCTCATTGTCAATATTAAATATTGATTCAACAGCAATCATTGGTTGGCACATATTATGGTAATATCTGTTTAAATTACTCTGAACAAGCTAAGTTAAATAAATAGTCAACTGAGAAAGCTTTGTAAAGAACTATTACCAAAAAAAAAAACAAAGTCAAATGTTGGGAAAATAAACAAAACATCAGGAATTAGGAATTCTTAATTCATATTTCTGACAATAGCAAGAAAAATAAACAATACAAATTAGTGGTGTAGTGAAATCTAGCAAAGACAGCGATCTACACACAGCTACAACACTGGAGTGTAATAGGATCTGAGGTATAAAAAAAAGAGAAGTGGATAAAACCTGGCCAGATAAACATTCGCATTATGAAATATAGGTAATAGTAATATAATAACAAATAATCAGAATCATTCAGCATAGTAATTGCATATGAAAATAGACTATAAGTGTCATTCTTTCCAGTATTTGTTTACTGTTACGATCACTTGCATTGACATGCTCACAGACATCCTCAAACAAACACGCAAGCAAACCATCAGATATTAATAGACTGGCACCATTACATCTCACTGCTGTTGGATTTGTCCCAACAAACTGAAAAAAATAATGTTTTGAGGTGGACAAAAATTAATGAGCAACACTGTAATCTATTATGTTGTATCCTTTAAACAATTTCTGGTTTAAAAAGGTCAGAAAACTATGGTTTACTGATGAAACTATAAATAAACAAACATCTAATTAAAGGCTGTAAAATTGTGCGACTACCAAAGGACTCTAGCTAACTCCCTTTTCGGCCAGTAGCATTGTGCTAGCCCAGTTTAGGTTATTACAGAATGGCCTCCCCTGTTGCCCAGCTAATGTTAGCTCAGCATGTGCTCTAGAGAATAAATCAGAGTAAAGAGGACAAAAGCAACCCAGAGAGGCAGAAAAAGACAAGATGGAGATCAGTAACCATCTATCTGTCTTTGGTTGTCAGTTTGTCAATCAGCTCTTGAAGTGGTGCAAGTTCCTTGCGGTCAATTAGGTTAAACTCCTGCATAAAAAAAAACAACACCACACCAATACAAAAACAAATGTTAGAAGAAAATAAAATACAAATGTCACACAAATACTGTCAAAAATGTCTGACCATCATCAGTAGAATGTGTTTGTGTCCTAAAACCACTCCCTGTAAACTATTGAACAGTATTTGAAACTAAGATTAAGAATTTGTTATTTTTAATTACTCTTCCCTGTCTATCTCAATATAACAAACACGAATGCTACTATAGTATTTAAATAATAATAATAATAATAATAATAAAGTATATACACATTATTATTATTATTAAAATGTCAGAGTTTTGAAAAACCAAACCAACATAGTACCTGGACAAAAAAGATGAAGTGTTTAAAGGATGTGTTGAGGTGTGCCTCCTCCTGCAGCTGCATGACTGAGTCAAAGTGTTGGTGGTAAATGTGAGCATATACACGAAAGAGACGCTTCAAAATGGTCTTGGCTACAGACATGAAGTTCTTGGGAAAGGGGACACCTGAAGGATGCAAGAGACAGTGAAAAGCAATCAGATAAATAACAGAAATGAAAAACATTTGGATTTAATTTACACCGAAAAATAACAAGCCTTGAGAATGAGAAAGGTTTCCTATTCAATACAAACATAAAAATAATAATTATTATTAGTTTTTATTATATTATTCATTCCAGTGTCTGTCAATTCTGATACTGTTTCTGTGATTCAAACAAAATCTTAGCATAATTACCAATTTTGGATGGGAAGAGAGTTTCATCATCAAGCTGATCCTGCACCCAGGTCATTAGGTAGTCAATATATTTAGGAGCTGAGCATTTGATTGGCTTTTTGATGTTTGTACCATCAGCCCAGTGATATTCATATCTGTGAAGGAAACAGGTGAACACACACAGGCTGTCATATGACTGTCTCCAGGCTATGGCTATTTCGATATTATTAAACATATAGGGTTCTTAATGCCACAAACATAAGAAGTACACTCTATGTTCATACTGCATAACTGTGTACTAAAACTAACCAGTTACAATTATAAAATATTTTTCTGCCAATTAATACAAACAATTACATTTATTTAATTATTTTCTATTAACCAGAATGTTTGGGGTTGTATTCTACTGACAGCCATGGGCTACAAAGAGTTGCCAAAGAAACTCAAGACTTAAGTCTTGCAAGGTTCCAGTCAGAAGAGGGATATAAAAGGATATCGAAGGCACTGAATACTGGCATGGAACACTGTCAAAACCATCATCAATAAGTGCTGAAAATGTGGCACTTTAGAGACATTTCAAAGATTAGGACTATCCTCCAAATTTAATAAGAGGACGAGGAGAAAATTGATCAGGGAGGCTATCAAAAAGGTCTATCAGCAACAATGAAGTAACTCCCGGAATTTCTGGCGGGTACTGGTCACTCCTTACATGTGACTAGCATCTCCTGTACTCTCCACAAGTCTGGGCTGTGGGGTAGAGGGGGGCAAGACGGAAGCTGTTTCTTAAAAAAATTAATATGCAAGCCCAACTGAATTATGCCAAAAGATTTATCAGTCACCCCAAACCATGTGGGAAAATGTGTTATAGTCTGACAAAAAGTTTTAACTTTTATAATTCTATAAGGAATGTTCGGTTCAAAGCCAGTACAGAACATCATCCAAGAAACACCATACCCACATGGTGGGGGTAGCATTATGCTTTTAGGGTTGATTCTCTTCAGCTGGGCCAGGGGCAACCAAATCAACCACGACATAGCTTCACAAAATAAAAATCAAAGTCATGGAATGGACCAGTCAGAGCCCAGACCTCAATTCTATTGAAAACCTATGGAATTGCCTAAAAAGAACCAGACACACCACTGTCTTTATATTTAAAAAAAAAAAAAAAAAAAAAAGGCAAAAAAAATCGCAAGTGTGTATAAAAACAACCCAGAATTACTTTGATGACAGCTTGGCACAATCATGGCATTCTTTCAACAGATTCACCTGGAGTTAATTTGTGACATTTCTTGCCTTGTTAATGTAATCAGTTGTCTTGTCTACTGTGTCAGTAGACCTATATGTGTAAAACCATCAAACATTATGATAAAACTGTCTCTCATGAGGACTGTACCAGGAAAGGAAGACCAAGAGCTTCCCATGCTGCAGAATATAAGTTTATTAGAGTTACCAGACTTAGAAACCACCAATTTACAACACCCCAGATTACAGCCCACAGAAATGCTTCTCAGAGTTCAAGTAGCATATATTTCAATGTCCACTGTTCAGAGAAGACTGGCAAAGAAACCATTACTTTAGAAGAACTTGCAGTAGAGACTTGCTTGGGCCATGAAACACAAGGAACTGATATTAGATCAATGGAAAACTGACATTTGGTCTGATCCTTAATGTGAGATTTTTGGTTCTAACAGCCATGTCTTTGTTAGACATAAAGAGGGTGAATGGATGGTTCCTGAAGGTGTGTTTCCCACTGTGAAGGTCTGGGAGTGCTTTGCTTTGCTGGTGACACTGTTAGTGACTTAGTCAAAATTAAGGGCATAATTAAACAGCATGGCTACAACAGCATTTTGCAGTGACATGCTATCCCATCTGCTTTGCACTTAGTGGGGACATCATTTGGTTTCCAAAAGGACAATGACCCAAAACACACCTCTAGATTATATGAGAGCTATTTGTCTAAGAAGGAGAGTGATGGATCATTTGGACCAGAGAGTGAAGGAAAAGCAGCCAACAAGTGCTCAGCATCTCTGGAAACTCCTTCAAGGTTGTTGTAAAACCATTCCAGGTGACTACCTCATGAGGCTGACTGAGAGAATGCCAAGAGCGTGCAAAGCTGTGATCAAAGCAAAAGGTGGCTACATTTTCTTGGTAAATTTAACACGTTTTTGTTGACTACATAATTCCATATTTGTTCTGTCATAATTACGTCTCTAATAATGTCTTCAGTATTAATATACAATGTTAAATAACAATAACAATAAAGAAAAACCATTGAATAAAGTGTGTTCAAATTGTGGACTGGTCGTGTCGATCAAAATTTTAGCTTTTCAGTTCCATTTCAATCTGTTAAGCCCCTCTGGTGGCAGACCACCCAATTTCTTGTTGAGCAAAAGTAATACACTCAGTTGAATATCACTTAATTTAATATCACCTTCTTGTAATAACTGCAACAAGCTTAAACCCTGGAACATCACCAAACTTCTGCATTCTTATTTTGTGATGCTTTTTTGGTAGTTTCCTTCTTTAATCTCCTTTTTAGGAGGTTAAGTACATGGTTAATTGGATTAAGGCCTGGTAATTGACTTGACTAGTCTAAAACCTTTTACTTTACTTCCTGTTGGGGAATAATGCATACTTATGTCACCCCTGAAATTATAAATCAGTTAAACCAGGGCCCAGGGCATACAAGATCTCTGTTTCAAATGCCAAAAAAACTAGGTTTGGTATAGGATGTTTTTATACACTTTCTGGAAAATAAAAAATGTATTATCACAGGTGACATGAGACACCTCTCACTCCATTGTTTTTATATGTTTGAGGATATTTGAATATGTATGTCTCAGCCTCTGTATAACAACCTTTTGGCCTTTGTAATGGAATACTTGTATGCTGAGGGATGTAGCCCAATGCTCTAGCTATCTGTAACAGACTCTTTCATATACTTTCTCTCTCTCTCTCACACACACACACACACTTACTTGGGTCCTGCTGACATAACTGGACAGCTGTTCTCAGAGCAAAAGTCTGTGATAGTCCCATACAACATGTTGATCTGGTTAAAGAAGTCCACAGCTGCACACATGCAAAATATAAATGTGTTATAAAGCATCTTTAATTCCTGTGTATTAAACATGAGTACAGCTGTCATAGAAAGTAATTACATGTGTGTTCACTGGTAATAGATTAAAAAAAGAATCCTGTATTTGGAATTTTGTCAATTCAAGTAGTTTTTCACAAAAAAAAGAAGCTGCAACAAAATCAGGAATTTTTGGCCATATAAATCACCAAAAAAACTCTGTGAAATCCTGTAGGGAAATAAAGTCATGTCACAAGACACAACAGGACAAAGAATCCCGCTTAATATTCAGGGCATAGCCAAGCACAGCTGAACACATAGCTCTCAAAACAGAAAGGCGTCCGAACTCACTAATAACAATAGCACTAACAACACCAAAACACCAAAGCAAAGTATCAACCCATTTAAACACCATAACGGCAAACACCAAAGATAAATGAATAAATGGATTCATGCTTTTTATTACAACACAAGACACCTTATTTAAATGCAACATTGCTGGAAACAACAAGCATTGCTTTAATTTGTGGGTTAAAAAAATGAATTTACCAACTCAAACATCCCGATAATATTCAGTGCTTTTACTCCATAAGAAAATTTGCAGAGGATGCAGACCAAAAAAATGCATATAAAAATCCAATGCACTGGCATCTTTTTTAAAATTGCCGTGATGTCATGTTTCACTGGTTTAACACGTGTGCATACTCAGTTCTCATTTCTTAACAACTTCCAACAGCTGATACTCTGATTCTGTGCCCAAGTCTAACAAGCAGAACTGAACCCCAACAACATGGGAGGTGGTTGACCTTTACCCAAACAAGTCCCGACCTTCTTATTACTAACATTTGACCTTACTAATGAAACTGCTTTTCTTTTGGCAAATGCAGACATTCCACACTTAAAGCACAAAGTTTAAGGTATTGATCTTAGATCTTTTTACCTCTTTTTTAATAATTAAACCCTGCTTTGAATTTAATTCCCCATGGCACTGCAGTGCACTATTTTCAGTGCTTGGGAACTGAGTATCTAAAATACATTCAATTTTAATCACAATCCTGAGCCATAATCGGGGACATGGATGTAATCAGAGAAGGAAAAAAGGCCTGAAAACCTCAGAGGAGACCAGGAAGCACCGTCATCCATATAAAAAAAACACCATTCATAGTTTCTTAGCTTTTGCAACACACTGCTTCTAATCTATAACAAAACTATTTGGGCTTCTTAGAGAAATATTGCGGAATCTTAGATGTACTTTTGGACCACACCTTGTGATGGGACTTCTATGGAAATGGAAAGCGCATAATGGCTAACACTTACTATTCACTGCAACCCATTCATTCAGATCTTCTCCATCTGGCAACATGACGGCCATGCGCAGGTTCCCACTGCCCAGTGTCGCCTCGGCATGTTTCAGCAGCTCATACTGGTGGGAACCTTCCGGAATGTTCTTCTTGGGCTTGAATGTCCTGGATGAGCGATTTCCACTTAGAAGAAGAGAAAAAAACTTCAGTTTTGCTTTAGTATAACTGAAGAATTATTAGATACTTATTATAAACTTAATTGCAAGAGTAACAACACGTTTGAGAAAATGAAATGTGCAAAAGTTGTTATAACTATGGATTTGACTAACCTTATTTACTTCATACAATTATTCAACTAACAGTCCACGACTAGTTGCTGGCAAAACAGTTAAACATTTTGGCGATACTTTAAGCTAAATAAGTCAAAGTATATTAAAAAAAATCACAAACATTGTGATTTGAAACTGGCTAATCATATGAGTATTAAACTGTAGCTAGCTAGCATTTACTGAGGTTAAGCCGGCTGCTCTTCCTGAAAGCATAGTTCATCTAGCTCAACGGTGTCCAGTCTTATCCGCAAAGAGCCAATGTGGGTACAAGTTTCAATTCGAACTATTAAGCCAGACCTGAGTCAAGATGCATGATTAAACAGATGGAATCAGGTTTCCTGCTTGATTGGAATGAAAACCTGCACCCACACCATTCCTTTGCACCTCTGCTCTGGCCGCACATAAAATTTTGTGGAGCTGCATAAAACGTTGTGTCTCATAAAAAAATTTGGCACACTGATTGGGTACGGATTCTATGTACTACAAACCAAATTTTGGGCAAGTGCCGCCATGGCTGTAGTGCAGGGATCCTCACATCTGGCCCATGAGATCCACTTTCCTGCAGAGTTTAGCTCTAAACTTAATCAAACACACCTGAGCATACTAATCAATGTCTTCAGGATCATTAGAAAATCACAGGTAGAGGAGTTTGATCAGGGTTGGAGCTAAACTCTGCAGTGCATTGGCCCTCCAGGGCAGAATTTCAGGAACCCTGGTCTAATGCCACCATCGGGTTATACTTGGAAGTATGTTTATATTCATAACTTTTAAACTGTGTGTCCAAAATATAAAATCCTTGTATGCCTGGTTTCCCTGGGTTGAGACATGTTCAACACACATTATTACTTCAATTTCAGCAATGCCACCCTGCCGCCCATTTGTACATCTATACCAGGGATGTCCAATCTTATTATCCGCACCGGTGCAGGTTTTCATACCAATCACCTGTTTAATCAGCTGATCTTGGCTTTCAGGTGACTCAGGTGTGGCTTCTGCTTGGTTGCAATAAAAAACCTCACCCAAATGCTAGAGTGAAATTAATTGAGGAAATTTGATATATTATTTTACTTCAGCAGTAAGATGAATTATAGTATGAATATTTTGGTCTAAGAGGCTTCTTCTTCTATAATTGAAAAATATATTTATGGTTAGATTTATATAATAATAATAATAATAATAATAATAATAATAATAATAACAGATGTTGTTTTTATTTCTCTTAATACTTTATGGCGTCTTGATGTTTAAAGGATTATAAAAACCTTTATCCTGAACACTAAATACTGTGAACTGTAGAGTTTTCGTGTTGTCACATATTGATTTAAAATTTCCGCTTTCAGCGCTATTACCGTGAAGCCTGTAAAAGCCGCGCCCCTGAATTTATTCGCACCCAGACTCCCCCGTGCTTTCGGCTGGCTTGACTGCAGCTAGCGTCCACCATGCAAAACAGTACAGTTAACTTACATAAAGAACAGCTGGCCTGAACAAACCGGGAAGATTTTGTTATTTATGCCAGTGTTAGGTCAGTTTTACACCAGCTGTTAACTGGTTAAAGGTAGCGAGATTTGTCCAGCTAAGCTAGTATTAGCAACCTGGGTGGCTAAGCTGTAGCAGAAAAAACACAGCAGCTACTTTCTGCTAATCGCCTCGCAAGTTAAACCTAGGTACGGGTTCAGTGAAGTGAGCTGAAAAGTGTTAAATGAATTTAGAAGTTTAGATCAGTAAATACTCACAATAAGAAACTCATCCTCGTGTGCTGATGTTCGGCTCGGAGAGAGACACAGCTGTGTTCCGTGTGCGCAGTCAGATCTCTCACACACGCGCTCTCACACACACTTTCACGCACTCTCGCACACTCTCACACACTCTCACGTGCTCTCACACACACACTCTCACACAAATTAGAGTGCAGCGACCCAGCTAGATCAGCTTCTTCAGACCTCTTCAAACACTTCTATGATCAGGGTTCATATCTCATTATTATATCACTAACATATTTTCATTGAACAACAAACACGTGGACTGTAGCCACGTCAACACTACTAGTGTATTTATTATTAATACACTACTAATATTATTACTTTAATAAATATGTAGTAGACGAAAGAAGTAAAGGGGAAAAACAATGATCAGCGTTGACCCACATCTGTCCACATCAACATTTCTTTTAACTTAATCTGACGGATTCAATTCAATTTATTTGTATCGCGCCTTTTACAAAGGACATTGTCTCAAAGCAGCTTAAAAAAACGTAGAGGAACAGAGAAAGGAGAAAAAATTCTTAAACTAAATTATTAACCTATTTTATCCCTCAGAAGGGAACCCATCCTCATTTGGGTGACACTGGACAGTAAATAATGTAACTGTAACTAAATAATGTCCTTTCAACAGCAACCAAGGGCCCATGAGGAACTATTAGGTCAGTGTAGTTTCTGAGTTTATTATAGGCACTAATTCCTTGATGTCGCAAGCAGATGTAACGGCAGAATTCTAAGACGGATTGCACTAGCTATATCAAATACCAAATTGCTTTTCTTTAAATGTCACACATTCGTTAAACTAACAAACATTCCCCAAATATTATTATTATTATTATTATTATTATAGAAAAGATGAACAATTTCAGCTATTGGCTTACATTAACTAAAACACCAACACAAAACTAACTGCACATAATAATGTCATTACAGTATACCAGTAAGAAAAGATATATAATTCAGTGGATAAAGTATACCCTTGTTCACAATATGCTCATGCTTTTAGCACTCTTAGCACTTTGACATTATAGTTACAGTTGTGGAAGGGTCATAATCAAATGTCCAGAAGACTGTTTCCTCTCAAGGGAGTTTTACAAAGGTTTTAAGAGGAGTAAAACACTCACCCATAGAGTCTAGAGGTGAATAGAGGATCTATAACACTGTGACCCAAACTGTGTTAAGTAGAAAAGCATGCCTGAAAGCATTCACAACCTTGAGGTGGATGACAGCAGAAACCCACGACATCAGGTTCTACTACTGTCAGCCTAAAAGGTATTTCAATGGCAGAGGAATCAAGAAGTGTGTGTGTGTGTATATATATATATAAATATAAAAAAACTTCATAAATCAAATAAAAACTTTTTTTAAGTCTTTAGTTGAACCACAATTCAAAAGCAATGTCTGATTTTCATTAGTCAATTTTCAGTGAATTTTTTTATTTATTATTACTTTTGTCAGTTTCAAGTTATGTCACTGACCATTGTGGGTTTTTCTTTCTTAAATAGAAAGGTACCAACAATGAAAACTGCCATTGCAGTTAATAAAATAAACAAACAAACAAATAAATAAATAAATAAAAAATTATACCCAGGGGGCAATTTAAGGCACGCGGTTAATAAAGATCTATGCAAATACGAAATAAAATAAAATAACAAATAAAAAATTGTTGTAATGATAAATGTCTGTTTGTGCAAAAAAGCTCGAGTAAACGTCTGTATAAAATATATATAAACTGTAAATAAATATAAACTGTTTAAACTGAAAATAGGTATCTGTGTGTGTGTGTGTGTAAGTAAATTCATCATTAGTGTGTGGGACAGTGTCTTAAATGCCTGCGCAATGACGAGGAATTTTGACGCACTTGAATGTGCGACTCGCCGAAGTGACGCAATTGTTTAGCTC